>NC_136060.1:182241372-182323872 GCF_964261635.1 Lissotriton helveticus
CAGGTCTCTATTGATTAAAATCAACCTAAAGGGGAGCTTTTGACTTTGAAGGCAGGCCCTATTGGTGAAAGGAATCTGTTTGGGGATCTTTTTATTAAAGAATTGGGGAAATTTGTGAAAACATTCACGTCACAAGAAAAAGCCCAGACCTCTATTCAGCACATCTTCACACCACGTGTTTTTGCTGGTCGTGACTGAGGGCACTGGACCGGCCCGCCTCTTAACAGCCCTCCTCCTGAGGTGGTGACTATCACTATGGACAGTGGAAGGACCCAGCAACATTCAACACCTTTTACTAAGCCATAACCTATCCCCGACGCCGAAGGGTGAGAGGAAGAGGCAACGGATCGCACAATACCAAACAAGGTGAGAGTACAGTATTCCACAGGAATATGAATGGGTGACAGATTGGGGGATTTCTTCCAAAATTGGCAGGCCCTCATTTCATATGCATGGGCTCTCCAAACTATATGGGGGTTCCAGGTAGAATTTTCTGGTTCCCCAATTCAGTCAGCTCGTACAGTAGCATCAACCTTTTCCCCCAAAGCAGTCAGCCCGAGTAGATGCTGAGATTCATTAACTGTTGAACAAAGGGGCTACTGTCTATACCACTCTCTATCCCTATGGTTTTCTCAGCAACCTCTTCCAGATAGAGAAGAGGGACGGAGGATACCGCCTGGTTATCAAAATGTGGGCATTCATTGAGTGGTTGATATACAGTCATTTCAAAATGGAGGGTATCCACCTCTTGTGAGATCTCCTGCAACCTCAGGATTGGATGGTCCGCCTGGACCTCAAAGATGCTCATCTCACAATCCCGATTTTTGCTCCCCACAGCGTGGTGCTTCACCAAGGTTATGAAGCCGGTGATCGAACACTTACGGGGTCAGTGACTCAGGTTAATTGTCTACCTCGATTATATTTTTATCAGGAATCAGTGCAACACATGTCTTTCCCAGCATCTCAAGGTGTCGATAGATCTGTTGGAGTCTCTGGGCTTTGTGATCAATGAGGTCAAGTCATCCTTAAACCCTTCTCAATCAACCCAATTCTTGGGGTTTGAAGTGGACTCGGTCACAGCCACCCTCAGTCTTCCCTCTCACAAACTGACCAAGATAAAACACGAACTCAGGCGCACACTGTGCCAAACTTTGACTACCCCACGTCACATAGCCCCATGGTGGGCCTGCACTTTCATCGACAATACAGGCAATAATCCCAGGTCTCTTACACTACAGAGCGTTACAACGTCTGATGATCTTTCATCTGTGCCACAGTCTCAGTTATTCTCAATCTATTCCTCTATCAAAGGAGGCAAAAGAAGAACTGCAGTGGTGGATCTCCCACATGGCTGCATGGAATGGCTGAGCTCTCTTCGGAACCCAACCCGACCTGGTCATAGAATCGAATACTAGTGGTTTGGGTTGGGGTGCTCGCTGCTGGGAGTTCTCCACAGGAGGAAAATGGTCATCCACTGAACAGAGCCTCAATACAAATTGCTTGGAATTAATGGCAGGTTCCTTAGTGGTGAAATATTGGACCAAGGAAACGGTCATTGCTGTGTCTTTCTAAAAATGGACTATGTGGTAGCAGTTTCGTACGTCAATCACCTCGGGCACAAGATAAAAAGCGCTGTCAGATCTGGCACAAGCCCTGTGGTTCTATTGCATGATCAATCACATTTCCATTTCTGTCGGGTCAATTCAATCAGGTAGCGAACTGGTACTCTCGCCATTGGCAGGATACAGTCTTTGGAAATTCCACCCGAAGGTGTTCCAGGCTCTCAAACAGAAGTGGGGTCCTTTCACTATCAATCTGTTTGCCTTGCGACTGGATCACCAGCTGGAGAGGTATTGCAGTTGAAGACCGGACCCCGATGCGGTGGCGTCTTATGCGTTTCTCCAGGACTGGAGCACGGAGAAGGATACACCTTTTTGACAGGTAGAGTATTTATCCCAGAAGAGGTTGTTTTTCACGTTTCTACACGCACAAAATGTAATTCTAGGATTGTGTCATACCCAGCTTTTCCTGAAGTTCCTAAGTTGTGCGTGGTTAAAGCATTAAAAAAAAGTACCAATCTATGACTGAAGAGATTTGCCCTCTGGGCGCAGGATAATTGTTCATTGCGCTTACAAAGCCTCACAAAGCTTTTTCTTCCCTTACCATTGCCAGATGGGTCAGATGGGTTTTGCATTAAGCAGGATTTGTTGCTTCTAAATTCGGGGTTCACTATATACGGGGAGCCATAACTTCCGAAGCGTTCGCTTTAGGAGCTTGTTTGGAGGACATCCTTAATGCAGCAGACTGGTCCTCATACTTAACTTTTTAAAAGGTTTTATTTCAAACCAATTACATATTTGGCATATCTAGTGGAGGAGAAGCTTTAAACTAGCCTAATCCTCCTGACATAGAATGAAAAATGTCCTAGCTATCGTAAAGGAAAGTTTCAACTCTATTAAGGACTCGGAGGCAAGGGTTAGCTGACTCTATTTGATTGGTCTCAATCTTCACACAGTAGGGTGATTGTGTATTGCTTCTGGTTTGGAGACTTGCCTTGATTATGTCTTTTCACTTTACAGAATGTTGCACTATTGTTTGTGATATTGGTCTCTCGAATTTACCTGGATTTCTAGTATCTTACATGAATCTCTACTCAGGGACGGAGGCGAATAGATAAGACTAATTCCAGTAGAAGTTGGCTGTGTTCGCAGAAAGAAAGAGGAGGATAGAGCATCTGTGGGGGGACTGTTGAAGGACTGACGCTGTTCTGATAGGAGGACTTGTTTGTTTCTTATTCCCATGGTTTGATGGGAAATGCCGTTTTTTGGTTACATACTTTAAATGGCTGCTGGCAAAATAAAGCAAGAAAAGTTATGCCTAATCCTCACCTCTGAGTCCTATAAAAGCAACCTATAAAAATCATACAGAGTTTAGGAAATAAAATGTATTTTGAGTTCAGAGAGATACATATATGACTTAATGAGACACAACTGGAGCACACAAATGTTTTTTTTAAAACAAATAATACATTGATATGTCAAAAATGTCCACAGAAAACTTGAAATCATTTTGCTCATTATTCCATATTTCTTTATAAACTGAGCTACTGTTGGGATAGGAATGTCCACTACATGTTAAACAGGTATGTACTTCTGTCCCAAATGCCACACTACATGTGAAACTGGTTGTTTGATTGGCCCTGTAGCCACACTGATCTAGTGTGGCACAGTGGCCTAAGCCTGTCCATAGTGATGTGAGGTCCAAAACCACCTGCCCTGTGACCTAGAGGGTGACACCCAGTGTGCCCTCAAAAATGGCATAGGACCACTGCCAATAGCATGGGTTAGTCAAACAATGTGGTGCTGGCAGGGTGTTCAGTTTCTGTGACTCCTTAGTTATGACCAGATTTTTTTCTGTCAATATAGCATTGGGCCTATTGACTCCACTAATGTAAAGTTACACTTTAGTGTGAGCTCTAGCCTCTTGTGCTAACTTTCTGTGTGCTCAACAAGTTCACCTGTATGCAGTAAATTTGTAACACATGTGTGGTAGTAGGACTCAGTGAGTGGTGAGAGAGTGAGTATTGGAACAGTGAGATCCATTTTTAAAATGGCCCAATAATCTGGAGGAAGCTGACATAGCCTTTACGGACTGGATTAATATCTCCCTGGACCTCCAGATTCCTAATAAAATGTCCCGGCCTAAACGCGTGCAGTCACATCTATGGTATACAGAGACATTAGCGGCAGAAAAAAAGCACTGCAAGACTCTTGAACGCGCCTGGAGGCGTTCCTATGACACGTTAGCAAAGATCAGTTATAGGTCTGCCACTAAAGCTTATCAATTCAATTTCAATTTTATTGACTGTATAATTAATTAAAATCGTTACAGTAAAATCAACAATGAAACAATTTCTTGTATATATAAAAAATAGATACTTAAAAAAACTGAGTTTAAAAGCTAGTGCTAAAATCAGAACTGTGATTAGTTACATCATTTACTAGCAATTAAGTATTTTATTCGAGTGACTGAGACCCACATGATTGTCCATTCCCCAACTTATGTGCCTCGGAGTTAGTCTGTTGCAGGTGAGCGTATAAGCTACTATCGATGGTGCATTGAGTTTCTTACTAGGTGCGTTGTTTTCTTGGAAGGGGACGTGCAAATGGGACACCGACATTGGAGCTGCGTGAATGGATCCCGTCCACTGTGGCCCACAGCTTTTAAGGCCAGCCTGATTTGGTGGATGAATTTCGCCAGTCTTGCCAGGATCATTGTGCTGTTATTAGACAGACATAGTGCTGATGCTTCGCTACAAGACTTAATATTCGTGCTGAGGCAAATTGGGCGCAGCAGTCGCCGGCGGTCGTTGTTGAGGTTTGGGCAGCAACAGAGAAGATGCAGCCAGGATTCCTTCTTATAGGTACACAATCTGCACGTTATGGATTCCCCATTTCGGGCCCAAACGGGATTGAAATCAGCTATCCCCAGCATGGTCAGCCTCATGTATAAAATTTTGCTTCTGGTCTGAATTGTGAGGGACTCACTTAGGTAGGGTTGTGCTGTTCCTGCCCTATATGAGTCATTTAGTGGGGCCAAATGCGGGTTTCGGCGAAGTGATTTGTGGTCAAGGTCGAAGGAAGTTTCGCGCACTTGTCTATTAATGGCTTTCTTCCATGCGCTCAGGGGGATGTCCTGCCTCGGCATGCTTTCTTCCTCGATCTTAATAATAATAATAATAATAATGAGTTTTATAGAGCGCGAACAGCTGCCTCACAAGGAGGTATCCCGGCGCTGTAAAAACAGAATGGCCAAAAGTTGTGTGGCAGAACTTAGCGTTGTGAAGTGAAAAGCCAGGTTTTTAACAATCGTTTAAAACAGGTTTCAGAAGGGGCCTGTTGTAGAGCAGGAGGGAGAGAGTTCCATAACCCCGCCACATTGGCCGAGAAGGTTCTTCCCCCCATCCGAACCCTTCGCACTTGAGGGACCACAATCTTCACCCGCCCGTTGGAGCGGAGGGACCTTGATTGGTGATACCTGGGGAGTCTAACTTTCAGATAGTTAGGACAGGTGCCAAACAGGGACCTAAAGGCCAGCGTCAGGGTTTTAAACTTAATCCGGCTGGCCACTGGGAGCCAGTGCAGAGCCCGCAGATGCGGAGAGACTGGGTGTTTGAAAGGAATACACCTCAGCAGTCTCACAGCCGCATTCTGTACCGTCTGAAGGCGTTGGATTAAATAGCGGGGGAAGCCCAGATAGAGTCCGTTAGCGTAGTCCAGCCTCGATGTTATTGTGGCATGGACTACAGTTTTGCGACACTCTACTGGCAGAAGTCTCAAGATCTTGCGCAGGTTCCTCAGCTTGGTTAGACAACATCCAGCAACCTGCTGAATGTGGGAGGCGAAGGAGAGACTGCTATCCCAACCGACTCCCAAATTTTTTGCGCTTTGGCTTGGTGACGGAGGCGTTCCCATTTCCACCGGCCACCATAGTTCTGCAGGGGGGGGCAACCCTTTGCCAAAGAAGATAACCTCAGTCTTCTCAGCATTCAATTTAAGTTTATTGGCGTTCATCCATCTGGCCACATCTCGGAGGCACCCCTTGAAAGTTGCAGAAGCCTCTTCCGACACCTCCGAGTATGGGAACACCAGCTGGGTGTCATCAGCATACGAAATTGCTTTGACCCCCCAGTTTGAAATAAGTGTAAACAGAGGAGCCAAGTAAACATTAAATAGTAGCGGGCTTAGTGCCGACCCCTGGGGAACACCGCATTTTATCTTGGAGGGTTTTGAGACAATCTGATCCAATGCCACCTTCTGTGTTCTCAGTGACAGGTAAGACTGAATCCAGCTCAGTGCTTGATCTTTTAGCCCTATCTCAGCCAGCCGTTGTATGAGCCTAGCATGATCCACCGTATCAAAGGCGGCCGACAGATCCAGGAGAACCAGCATAGCGGATTCCCCGGCATCCATCGACCACCTCACTGATTCCGCTACTTCAATTAGTGCAGTCTCCATGCTGAAGCCCGGTCTAAAGCCCGATTGAGTCTCATGTAGGACGTCATTGTCTTCTATGAACTTTTTCAGCTGACGCTGTATTAACTTCTCAAACATTTTCCCCGGGGCCGCCAGGAGAGAGATTGGCCGCAGGTTGCTCAAATCCAGCGGGTCTCCATTTGCTTTTTTTTCCAGTGGAAGGAGAGTGGCATGCTTCCATACATCCGGGAATAATCCCGAGGTGATGGACCCATTCCAAATAGACTGAAGAGTGGGGGCCACGAATTCAGTAATCGATTTCCAGAGTTTTGGCGGGCAGGGATCATCAGGAGACCCCGATTTACATTTTTGGAGCTCCTTAATGACTGAATCCAAGTCTATCAGGTGGAACTGCTCAAATACTACCACTGGCCCTGTTTTTACTACTATGTCTGATTTCTCCGTCCTAACCTCCGGGCCGAAGGAGTCGTACACTTTTTGTATCTTGCACTCAAAAAACTCCGAGATGCTGGTGCACAGTGACAGGGATGGGGGAACCTCTCTTTCTATACAGGTGGGTTTAAAAAACGACTGCACCACTTTAAAGACTTCCTTGCTTGAGTGCTCTGCTTCTCGGATAATGGTCGCAAAGAAGGCTTTCTTGGCCTTTCTCACTGCCTTCTGCAGATTTTTTAGTGCAGCCTTATACAGATCCCTTTCTACGTCTCCATATCTTACTCTCCATGACCTCTCTAGTTTTTTGCAAGCCTTCTTTTCAGCTCTGAGATCGTTCGAGAACCAGGGGGCCGATGGAGACTCCCTATGTGAAGTTGCGCGTTTGGCGGGAGCTACTGAGTCCACCATGCTCTTGATCCAGTTGTTGAATAATTGCGCGTTAGTATTACTATCAGTAGTTAACACAGGTTTATTCAGGTCCAGAACTGGGCCCATGGCCGTAGGAGTTAACTTATTCCAATGTCTTTTAATATAAGTGCATTTGCTCCTAACTGCAATGTCTTTTAATATAAGTGCATTTGCTCCTAACTGGCCTGGGCGTGTCTATTTCCACCGAAAAAGGCACAAGAAAGTGATCTGACCAAGTCAGTGGTATGGCCGATTTTGCTTTGACAGTGTCCCCATTGCTAATGATTAAATCTAGTGTGTGGCCTGCTCTATGTGTGCGGCCCTCATTACACAGCGTCAGATTAGCAGTCAGCAGTGTGGACAGTAATGTTTCCGCTAGAGAGCAACTATCCTTATCCACGTGAACATTAAAGTCCCCTAGTAGAAGGAAGTGGGGGTGTAAGAGTGAGCTCTGCACAACCGTGTCCAGTAGTGATTCCAAGCTGGCAGTGGAACCTCCCGGAGGGCGATAAACTAGTAGCCCAGCCAGTGTGACCTGAGGACCCAACTGGATGGCAAAATGTATTCCTTCCGCTCCTGCTATCAGGAAAGGGGTTGATGAGGTAAGCGTGAAAGCTGCCCTAACTATCACCGCTACACCTCCCCCTATCTTGCCCTCACATCGATTAGCAAAACACATTTTGTACCCTTTAGGAACAGCTAATGTGATAGCCGTCATGTTATCCTCCCGAAGCCAGGTCTCTGTTAGGAACAGAGCGTCCCACTCATGGTCCTCGAGGAGCGACCAGATGTCATCCGCGTGCCTAGGCAGTGATCTTTCTTCCTCGATCTTCAAGACTCGTATTGCCTTTCCCAGCCTTGTGTGCCATTCCGAACCTGGCCGCTCGAAGATAGATCTCAGATGATATTTTATAGAGTTGGCCGGAGCCCTTAATATTCGTAAATATTGCTTTATAGTCTCACCCTGACATATCAGGTCTGGTCTTGCAAGGCCGAGCTCCAGTCTTAGCCTGGTTTTTCTTGCCAGCTTTTGAATTTGTAGCACCGATTTATATGCCTTGGCCTGAGCAAGATTGAGAAGAGTATCCAGTTTCCCGGGGAAGGCTAGGTGGCCATAGCTGATTGCTGGAAGAAGTTTTGCTCTGAGGGCTATCAGAATAGGGCTGGCGGAAGGGCTAGACAGGATCTGGCTGAGTTGTCTTAATGCGTGGATGACCTTATTGGCTTTAGAGCTCTGCTGGTTTATTTGAATGTTCGCCTTGGCTCGTTCCGTTCGCCTTGGCCCGTTCCGTGAGCCAGACCCCTAAGTAGTTATATGAGGCCACCAAACTAATTAGATCGTTCCCCAATTGCCACTGTGCTTTCTTTTTCCGTTGGTAGGGCCCAAAGATAATGACCTTGGTTTTCCCTTGGTTAACTGTCAAGTTGTTTGCTATGTTGAAGCTGGTTAGAGCGTTTAATGCTCTTTGTAGTCCCACCTTCGTATGGTCAGTATGACTGTATCATCGGCGTACTGGAGAACAGGAAGCCTCACAGTTCCTACTCTTGGGGCTATTAGGCTGGCGCCTTTTAGTGCCTCTCCCAGGTCCGCCGTATATAAGTTGAAGAGGGGCCAGCACGCACCCTTGCTTCAGCCCGTTCTCTATGCTTATTTTGGGGTAGACTGTGCGGGCACTTGTTTTTACCCTCACCCAGGTGTCCTCATGTAATGACCTTATTGCCTTCAAAAGATTTGGAGGGATGCCCCACTTTTCTAGTTTCCACCATAATCGTTTTCTGACTACTTGATCGAAGGCGGTGCTGTAGTGCACGAAGCAGCAAAAGAGTGGGAGGTGGTTCTTCAATGTTGCCTGGGCTGAAATGTGTGCGAGCGCCATGACATTGTCCATTGTTGATGCCTGGGGCCTAAAGCCTGTCTGGTACATGGGTATTATCTTTCTCTCTTCTACCCATTTTTCTAGATCGTTCAATAGTAGGCGAGCTTAAGCCTTAGCTTCCAGATCTAACAGGGCGATGAGCCTGTAGTTTGTCGGCTTTAGGCGATCTCCTTTTTTGAAGATTGGGACGAGTATGGAGCCCCTCCAGGACTCGGGGATTGTTGCTTTCGAAAAGGAGTAGTTGATGAGCGGAGTCAGGAGTTTGGCCCAGAATTCCGGTGCCTGTTTGAAGACCGGAGCAGGAATTCCGTTAGGCCCCGGGGCCCCGTCGTTCCTCATGCTCTTGATGGTTTTGATGACCTGTTGGGTGTTTACCCAAGTTGGTAGAGTATCATCTACGATGTCCGGGGATCTATTTCCCATCGGGGCCATGTCTGGGCACGGAATTGGAGCTCCTGGTTTTGTGCCGCTCAGTTGCACCGGCTCTGCAGACTCCGCTTTATCCCTTGGTGGGGAGGCCGTTACATATAGCTGCTTCACATGTTGTGTCCAGACCCTTTCTGCAATCCCATTTTCTCGTGATGGGCCTCGGTTGCTCAGCTGATTTATATATCTCCAGAGTTGTGCTGAGTTCTTTTATTTAAGCACTAAAGCTTATCATAAATTCATTTGGAAAACTAAGGCAGCGTTCTATACTAATCTGATTAACTCCAGCTATAATCCCTCCAAAACCATTTTTTCTCTAATAAAAGATATGACCAAAGCCCCAGAGGGTACCTGCAATATAATTGCCTCTAACGTGCAGTGCGAAGATCTGGCTCACATTTTTACTAACAAAATTCATGAGATCTACATCTCACTGGAAACCAGAAAGCCCTCTCTTACTCCGGGCCAAGTGATCCACTCACCTGATCTCCCCGTTCTTCTTCAAACCCTCCCTCCCATTTCTCATAAAGATCTTGACATTTTAGCCACTAAGGTGAAGTCTGGATCTCCCGATGATCCAGTTAAACCTGATACCTTTCGGCTTTTTCAGGACTCCATCCTAAATGAAGAACGGGAACTGATTAACAGATCGTTAAGAACCTCCGCCATCCCCAGGTCTAGGAAGCATGCCAAAGTTATCCCCCTGCTGAAAAAGCCCACTCTAGACCCTTCCCGCCCAGAAAACTTTAGACCCATTTCCCTCCTAACGTACCTGGCCAAGGTGATGGAAGCTCATGTAAACACCATCCTGACTGATCACCTGGAATCTAACAGAATCTTGGATGAGTCACAAAACGGCTTCCGGGCTAAACATAGCACGGAGTCTGCTCTCATGGCTGTCACTGAACAACTGCGGGCCTCACAAGATCTAGGAAACACCTCTGCTCTGATCCTGCTGGATTTGAGCGCGGCGTTCGACACGGTCTCTCACAAGACCCTGCTCAAACGTCTCGGGGAGATCGGGGTCAAAGATGGGGCTCTGTCTTGGTTTGCGTTGTTTCTATCTGAACGTTCCTTTCAGATTCACGCACCGCTGCACTCCTCCAGCAGGTTCCTCCTGAAGTGTGGTGTCCCTCAGGGCTCTGCCCTCAGCCCCACGTTGTTTACCGTGTATGTCCGCCCTCTGGCCCTTTTGGCCAGAGAACGAAAGATCAAAATGATCTCATATGCAGACGACACACAACTTATATTCACTTTCCCCAAAGACACTATACCTGATCAGGCCAAATTTCAGGAAGATGTTTTGGCCATTTCAAACTGGATGTAGGTTAATTATCTCCAGTTGAACTCGTCTAAAACGGAGGTACTCTGGCTGGGTCGTGACTCACAGAAGTGGGACTACCAGTGGTGGCCTTCGTCGATGGGTCCTCCCCCTATTCCCAAAGAGGCTGTCAAAAATCTGGGTGCCCTAATGGATAATTCCCTCTCCTTTGAGTCTCGTGCAAAGAAGGTTGCGGGTACCTGTTTTGGCCGCCTACGCTGCATTAAACCTATCCTGGGCTTCTTCGAGCCACCCACTCGACAAGTTATAGTCCAGTTTTTGGTCCTTTCTCACTTAGACTATTGTAATGGTCTCCTGTTGGGTACTAACAAGTCAGTTGTTAAAAGGCTCCAGAAGGCTCAAAATGTAGCGGCACGCACCCTCTTTGCTATACCCAAACACGGCCACTCCTCCCACCTCCTTCGCCGGCTTCATTGGTTACCGGTGAAACAAAGAATTGAATTTAAGACCCTTTGCCTCACCCACAAAATTTTACATGGCCAGGACCCCCAAATACTTCAGGGCCTTCGTACCCCCTATGTTCCTACTCGGGCCCTACGCTCTGCTGATCTCCATCTGGCTCGTACCAATAGGGTATGCAGGTGCAGAGCGGGCGGCCGATCATTTAGGTCCCTCGCACCGGCCCTATGGAACTCTATTCCCATTGAGGCACGGCCATCCAAAATCATTGGCATTTCCGGAAATATATCAAAACCTGGCTGTTCGCCTCCATTTAGGGGACCGACTCCCAGGTTGTCATACAATGTTTATTCCCCGTGCCGTGCCTCTCTGTCTGGTTGTCCGCAAGCGCTGGGACGCCCCGTTGCTGGGGCATCCATGCGCTATACAAGCCTATTTAACATAACATAACATAAAAGGCTCTGGTTTGTCATGGCTGAAGACGGGGGGTGGACACCTCTCCTCCAGACAGTTGAACTGTATTGGTTGCATTTCTGGGAGTGGGGCACAGATACTGTAGCAAAGGAGGGTGGAGAGACAGCTACCTTAGAAATTCAATGATGTGCTTATTAAAAAGGGCTGCTGATTAGTGCTTTCTGAGAACTGCCATTTGGTGGATGGTAAGGATGGGACAGCATTTTCTGTTTAAGGTGAGGATGTTTGTAGACAATGCCTGCTTTGTCTGTCCTTTATTGCAGCTTCAGGAAGGCTGATGACAGCCAGGTGAAGAGATCTCATACTACATTTTCCCCTTGTTTTGACATCCTGCATGGAGCCTACATTACTGTTCCATCGCCTTACACAAATACTAAGTCTGAAGGAGAGACAGAAAATGACCTCTAAAAGAGCACCAACCAAAACCGATTCCAAAGCAGTAGACAGTGACTATTACAGGTAGAAAAGTGAGACCCGCAAACCACCCCCCTTTATTACAGTTACAAGTTCCTCTTGATTAAGGAATGTAGTGATCTGCAGAGTACCCTAAGGACTGCAGTATGACCGGGGCTGGTGTCTGCTTGATAGCCAGTTCCCCAGAAGTGATCTATAACCTGAAGTCTAAACTTCCGTCTAGCACCTAGAAGCCTAACTAGCTACCGGCTGAGAAAAGGAAGGAGAGTTTCTGGCCTGAACAAAGAGGGGCTGTCCAGGAGGAGAAGCCCATTGTGTTCTTGCTATGAAGAAAAGAGAAGAAGCGGACTGGCTATGGGAGTAAAGCCAGGAATGATGCTAGTTGCCTAAGGTCTCCTTAACTAATTTCCATTGTGAAATGCACCAAGTTATACAAGTAAGAAGCAACGCGGTCGTCTGGCATCCAGCAGATTGCCTGAAAGGGTGGTGCTGAGGACTGTCATCGGGAGTGTCACAACAAGAACTTACTTCATCGCGATGCAGAAACGTTGATCGGCCGGGGAGACCGCCACTGCCAAATACAATCTGGCCTGGAGGCTGCAACTGCCATGACCAGGCAACCGTTTATGATCCGCTGTGAGGTCACACCTACCAAAGATGGTCACCTGCTGAAAGCCTGGTATGGCAGATGCAATTAGAGATCTGCTGCACTGATTGCAATCAGGACTCAGTTGCCCAAGGGAGGCTTCCGCCATAGCACCACTTCCCTGCAACTTTTGGTATGGGAACTGGTTTGTCAAGTGGGTCCCCCCGCATCACAAGAGCAGCAGGTCCGCTGAAAAGGTAAAGTGAGACGTAAGTGCAAACAGATTGAAAGACTGGGTGCACATAAAAGTCTGCTGTGTGGGCAAGACACTTTTTGTCTGTGTGAGCTCTTTGTTGCTCACACCATTGAACTGATCTAAGTATTAACCAGAGGGTTACTTCTGAGCAAATTACAACTGTGCTTAATTAAAACTTATGCTTATATGACATACCGGGGAGGCATTAGAACTCCAAGAGAAGGGAGAGAGCACCAGAGAGGGGTGCAGAGAGGGGTGCAGCACCTTACTTTGTATGGTATATTGTGACTGTTAGACCTGTCTAAGTTAAGCCTGATTGCTCTGTGCCAAGCTACCTGCGGGTTGAGCACATTTTAATTTCAGGTTGCTTGTTACTTCACACTGACAAGGATAGTGGTTGCTGCTTGGCCAGGGCTTGCACCCCAGTCAAGCAACAGCTCAATTTCTTACATTGGCAATCAGTAGTGAGTAGCAGGACTTGTGTTTGTCCAGTGCCATATGGTGATTGGTGTACATTACCATCCAATATCTAAGACCAATTCGAGTTTAAATTCTCCCCGATTAGCCTTTTTGCCGTTTCTATGTTCTCTCTCTGACCATTATGCTTTTGAGCACACCTGCAAGAATGAAGTTTGAGCTGGACAACATGGATGCCTGCACTGTGGCTTAGCTCAAGGATTTCTGAAAGGAGCGGGGACCTCCTGTTAAGAGCAGCACCTGGATGTTGGAGTTGCAAAAGCGCTGTGGGTCCGGGCAGAAACCCATCAATCACCGGTTGACGCCACAGGAGAGGATAATGGGATAGAGGGGCCTAGAGAGGACATTCCTGTGGAGCCACCTGAAGTGGAGGAAAATGACTTGATCCATGGAATGGAACCTCCTGTCAGGGCAGGGAGCAGTGTCTGGTCCTGCAGCCTGTCCCCAGAGGAGCTGGCTGAGAGGACAGAAGAGAGGGAATTCAAGCTGCAGATGGCCCAGTTAAGAATGGAGGAGAGGAAACTGGTCATGGAGGAGAATAAAGTTGGGGCAGAGATAGACTTAGGGGAAAAAATGCTGATACATGCTCATCAAGTGAGTCTTAAGGACAGGCAAAATCCAGAAGTGATTGTGGCAGCATATCTGCATTGTCTAAAGGAGAAAAAAACATCTGTGTCTGAGGTAGCCCTGAGGATTCACAAGATCCCAGTAGAGCACTGTGGGTGGAAACACATGCCTACAGTGAGGCAGGGCTAACTTGTTACTCTAGAGGTTGGGGACCAAACAAAGGACTCTCTTATGAAAGCCATCTTGATCGCTAAGTTTGGCCTGCCCCCTGAAAAATACAGCCAGAGGTTCCGGGACAGGCAGAAGCTTCCCAACCAGTCCTGGGTACATTTTGTGAACTGCTCTAACAAGGCACTGAATGGTCCGGTAAGGGGCAGCAAAGTTAATGAAAACAGAGGGATGTATAATGTAATGTTGAAAGAGTACATTCTCACTATTTGTTTTCAAGTGCTATGCCAGCACCTAGTAGAGAGTAAGCAAACTGACCTCAGGAAGCTTGCTGAGGAAGGAGGCACACCTCTGGGCCAGCACCAGAGTGTCGAAAAAGGTATCTGGGGGGACTCCCACATGGGGATGGCTCCTCTGTTAAGACAGAAGAGCATCGACCCACTAAAAAATTGCCCACAGATATAGAAAAATAAAATGGTAATAAAGTTAATTTATTACCATTTTATTTTGCAAAACCTCGTCTCGAGCCAAACGTCAGGCCAGGGCTTTCTGATTTTTGCTGCTGCCAGTCAGGCAGCAGCAGTAAGCAGTTTTGGACAGGGCACTTTAAGTTTAAAGTGTGGGGCGCTAGAAAGCGCGCGATGAAGATGACCGCACACCAGTGAGGCTCCTGCCGCGCCGGGCGGAAAAATATCTTCAACCTGTTCGTGGACACCTTTTAGTAATTGATGGTGTCTTTTTATTTAAAGTGTTGTAATTTGTGTTATTATATGTATTAACTGCATATATTTTTAAACTTGAATTGTCATATAGTCTGAATTGGTTCAGTTATCTATATGATTTTTATTATGTGTATTAAAAACATGTTTCGCCTTTTATAATTGAATATATCCTTTTTTGCCTGTTCCTTCTACATTTGGGTCTAGTTACTTGTTTATCTATTGTTAAGATTGCCTAGGATGTTTTTGCATACAGGCTGAGTGAGACAGGCCAGACCGCGGTTGGGTTGGAAGCTGCAGGCCTGGCTCTCGCGGCGGCTGTGGTGTGGAGGGCCCCCGACGGAGACGCCGCCTATAAAAGACCTGTGATAGCGCAGCGCCCTACTCCCAAGGTGAGCTGCTGGGGAGGGGGGTGTGGCGAGCACTATATAATAAGCCCGGCGCTGGGAGATGCCTGGAGAGAGCATTTGAATTGGGCCCCATAACTCAGCGGCCGGGAGGAGAAACAGGGGGAGGCCCGGCTGCCTGCAGATGCAGTAGAGAGTGCTGGGCGAAGGCTTGTGATCCTTGGAGCTGGGAGGAAATAATAGAGGCAGAGCATGCGATTTCATAATACACGGAGGGCCAACGCTACCTAAACCTGCACACTACTGCGCTCAGTATGGAGGGGTGATGAGGACGCCATTTTCTCAGCCAGTTAACAATAGGAATATCCACAGGATCCGGGATTGGCAGGGGAAGCAGGTGTACACCTTAGGATTTAACCTCGTGTGGCAGTGCCTCGGGGGTTGGGAGCTGCGACTACTACACCCTGTGTGGGACCCGGAACTTGCTGCAGGGCCAATATTGACCACCACGCAGAGAACATGGGGGTGGCGCAGGTGACGGCCATTTTATAACGCAGCGAGGGGAGCCAAAATTGGAACCATACCCTGCCCAGAGGACTCCAACACACAGTTGGTGGGCACAATGGGGCGCACTGATGCAAAGCAGCCAAAAATACCTTTTGAATCACGCAGGGCACCCAGAACTGGCCCACCGGAGCAGGCAGACTCGGATACTGCGGACAACCAGGAGGAGTCCTGGAAGACATTACTGCTTAGCATGAAACATAGCTTGACGTCAATAGACGCAAAAATGGACCCTATGAATGCACGACTGGACTCTGTAGTACATAAATTAGACCAGCACGAGCAACGGATTAAAGAGACAGAAACCAGAATATCTGATCTGGAGCATGGGGCTATGGCGAATAAAGAGCACGTCTCACAAATGGACAAACTCCTTAAGATTATAGCAGATAAAATTGAGGACTTAGAAGCCCGCTCTAGAAGGAATAATGTCTGCATTCTTGGCCCGGCCGAGATGACCAACACGGGCTGTATGGAAGACTTCGTTGAGCGGCTCATTATTGACTTGTTTCGGAGAGACTCCTTTTCTGCGCACCTAATAGTGGAAAGGGCGCATAGATCCCTAGCCGCGCGCCCACCTCTAGGAGCGCCAACGCGCCCAGTAATCGTTCGCTTATTGCGACTGGGATACTGTCCTACGCCTAGCTGGGGAGAAGAACCAGGTCTTCTATGAAAACACTACTTTGGCGTTCTTTCCGGACTTTACACAAACAGTGCAAGAGGCCCAACGCAAGTATGCAGCTGTCAAGAAAAAACTACAAGCTCAAGAGATCCCAGATGCAATGTTTTATCCGGTGAAATTTCGCATCACGCATCGAGGGAAACAGCACATCTTCCAAAATCCACAGCAGGCAGAGGAGTATCTTAAGCACTGCCGCCGGGCGCCCTCCATGGAGGCGGGAACACGCCAACGCTCCAGGTCCCAATCACCGGTGTTGCGCCCGGATGGACAATTATGACTAACTGGTATTGACATGACTGCCTCCAACAGACATCTTACCGCAAATCGCCATACAACGGTGGCATAATGCATTTGACCTTACATTGAATATTGATCCGCCCGGACACTTGCCTCCATCTCACGTATGCTGCTAGTCTATTGAAGGATTGGTGACGAGTGGGTGTAATAGAGGAGGGGAGTCGGCAAGTCGTGGGTCTCCAGTGACTTTCCCAAGAGGGTGATCCCCCATATCTTCGCTATTGAGCTTTTGTTGTTGTTTGATCTGGGGTTTTGGTTGTTTGGAAGGGTACGAATGAGTTGGGGATGTCGGAGTGGGAGGGAGGAGGTTTTCCCATCCCGGACGAGTTTTATCTCATTCAACATCCGTACGGTAATGACATACACTTTAATCTATCTCATGTTAGATGGGGGCATGACAGACACTACAAATCATAATAACAAACTACACATATTATCGTGGAATGTCCGCGGTCTGAACAACCCTGGGAAGAAAAGACAAGTGATAGGGTAATTGGAAAGACAGCACATTAGCGTAGTCCTGCTGCAAGAAACTCATCTTAACCCAGAGACCAAACCCCCGTTTGCGATGCAATGGGTTCGCACCGCTGTTTCTCATCATAATCTGGATATTCTAGGGGAGTAGCCATACTCATTAAGCGTAATGTAGCATTGGTGCTGGGGGGGGTCAGAACTTGACTCCCAGGGGAGGTATTGTCTAATTTGGGGGCAACTGGACTCGCGGAATGTGACGATAGCTAATTATTATGGCCCAAACATTGATGATCCACCAGCCCTAAACATGTTGTGGAGCAAGATCCAGGCACTCGGCACCACTTATGTAATTTGGGGTGGGGACTTTAATATGGTAGTGAGCCCACAGAAGGATAGATCCTGGGTCTCTCCCTTACACTACACAAATATGCAAAGATCATTGAAGGACCTGATAGACACAAATTACCTGCTGGACACATGGCGCTACAAACACCCTGCGCAGAGAGAGGGTACACATTACTCTGCAGTCAACTCAACAAGGTCCAGGCTGGACTACTTGATTGTATCTGTGGGAATGACGCACTGGTTGGAAACAGTGACTCACCTAGCCCGCACATACTCCGATCACTCTCCTGTGTTGGTAGTTATGCAAATTCCAGTGGACCAAGCCCCCTATGCCAGATGGAGCCTCAATCCCATGCACCTCCACAACACGGTTTTAGGACTGAGGTTGAGCAAGAAAGTCAGGATTTTTTTGCATGCAATGTCACATCGGTATCTAGTCTCACAACTGTAAGGGAGGCTTTCAAAGTCACGGCAAGGGGATGGTGTATATCCAAAGGCAGGGGTATACTCTGCGATATACGAAGGGACCTACACAGACTAGAAGGAGACATTAAAACTCTTGAGAAAGACCTCACCTCTGGGGAGAATAGGGAAGAAACTAGGGTCAAATTGCGAGATAAGATGACTGAGTACAAGGCCACCGCAGTCAGAGAATGCAAATTTCGAGGGAAGTATCACACAGCGAGAGTGTGGGGGGGAAGGGGACCACCGGAGGAAGGCCCTGGCAAATTTGGTACGACCGCCCAAGTTCTCCAATTATATAGTGGAGATCCAGGACTCACATGGTGGAATACATAGAAACCTCCCGGGACAGTTACAAACCTTTGTGGATTATTATAGCTCACTTTACACCTCCCAAAGAGGACTCCTGCAGTACTTTGAGGACACGGCTTTGGTCTGGCTGGGAGACACACAGCGGAAATTTCTGAGTTTGGATTTAGAAGTGGATGAAATTACTGAAGCAATTATGCACATGAAATCTGGGCGCACGCCGGGGTCGGATGCCCTGCCTATAGAATTTTATAAGACCTATGTGCAGCAGCTGGCCTGATACTGAAAGAGGTATTTTATGAAGCGAGGGAGGAGGGCTGCCTTCCGAGAACCATGCGAAAGGCCCAGATAGTTTCCCTGTTAACGCCTGATAAGTCCCCGCTCCACTGTGAATCTTCCCGACCTCTCTCATTATTTAACTGTGACACTAAGATCCTTGCCAAGGTCCTATCCAATTGTCTCAGCCTTTTGATGGAGCGATTTGTACTACCGGATCAGGCAGGGTTTATCCCAAACTGCGTGAAATAACAAGATCCCAATGGATAAGTTACTTATCAAAGATCCACATACATTTGATGACTCTCAAAATGTCATTCATTCCATTTGCTCATCTAAAAAATACTAAAAACCTATTCCTATATGCACCTCAAAGACCAATGAATTCAGTTATTATGTAATTTATTTGGTTACAAGTTCATTTAAAATCTCACATTAAAAGCTGAAGCACAGCTGTACAAATTGATAAAAACAGTGCAAAATATTGATAATCGCAAATAAATACAAAAACATAAGTAAAACATACATGAAGAGAGTATTGCACCAGACCTATGCACTTGGTCTTCGAAAGCTACACATCCCCTATTTCGCTATATGATAAATACATTACTTGACACCATTTGTGTATTTTTTGCCGTTCAAGTAGTGCGAAGCAAGGGGGTTGTGTATTAGTTAGTGTGCGTCGACGCGTTTCGATGGGTTCTCAGTTTTATTCCATCTTTATCAAGACCAAAAGATCACTCTCGTTTAACAGGATACAGTTTCCACGTGTTATTTACGCAATTTCACCTCGAGAAGGAACTGGACCGCATGCAGAAATGAATATGCTACTTACCAGTATGCATCTCTTCTTGGCATGTAGGGCTGCTAACATTCATATCTATTGCATAGATCGCCGCCTAGTGTTGGGTCCGGATGATTGCACATTGTTGTCCTGGAAGAGTCTTCGAAGTATCACGAGATAGGTGGCTCCTCCCCTGGACTACAGTGCGCATGGGCATCGACTCCATCCCCAGATTGTTTTTAGCCATTGTGGCAAAGATGGAGTGTGATAGTGTAAATGATGTCCATGCTAGTGATGAAATGCATGAAGTAGTCTGCAGCTGCTACAGGCGCCGGGGAGGAGGGCGGGCGATATGAATGTTAGCAGCCCTACATGCCAAGAACAGATGCATACTGGTAAGTAGCATATTCAGTTCGAGGCATGTGGGCTGCTAAATTCATATCTATTGCATAGAATACATAGCAGTCCCCTCATGAACGGCGGCCGCCCGTGCCAGCTGCAGAAGTCTGAAAAAGAGTTTTGAGAACAGCCTGTCCTACAGCTGCCTGCTGTTTGGAGTGCACATCTACACAGTAATGTTTGGTAAATGTATGTGGTGTAGCCCACGTGGCTGCTCTACAAATGTCCTCTAAAGGAATGTTACCTAGGAATGCCATGGAGGCCCCCAGTTTGCGTGTGGAGTGCGCCCTGGGGGGGACCGTTAAAGTGCGTTTAGCTTTCTGATAACAAATCTGAATGCATTTAACGATCCACCTGGCTATTCCAGCTTTGGAAATAGCGTTGCCTTTGTGCTGTGCGGAGAAGGCAACGAAGAGTTGCTGTGTCTTCCTAAAGGGTTGTGTTCTGTCAATATAGTACATCAATGCCCTTTTAACGTCTAGCGTGTGGAGCATTCTTTCTGCTACTGTTTCTGGGTTTGGAAAGAATGCGGGCAGTTCAATGGTTTGATTGACAAGAAACTGTGACACCACCTTCGGAAGGAACTTAGGGTTAGTGCGGAGCACTACCCTGTTTGAATGCACTTGTATAAATGGCTCTTGTATTGTGAGCGCTTGTAGCTCACTTGCACGCCTTAGAGACGTGATAGCAATGAGGAAAGCCACTTTCCATGTCAAGAACTGAATCTCACATGAATGTAGAGGCTCAAAGGGTGGGCCCATCAACCTAGTGAGGACCACGTTGAGATTCCATACTGGAGCGGGTGGGGTCCTGGGAGGAATGACCCGCTTCAGCCCTTCTAGAAAAGCTTTAATGGCAGGCACCCTGAAAACAGAGAGATGCTGCCTGTTTTGAAGATAAGCCGCTATGGCGGATAAGTGTATCCGAATGGAAGCGTACGCTAGATTGCATTTATAAAGATGTAACAAATAGCAGATGATGTTAGGAATGGATGCATCTAGCGGGTCAATGTTGTGTGCTGTACAATAAATGACTAACCGCTTCCATTTTGCCGCATAGCAAGCTCTTGTAGTGGGCTTCCGTGCCTCCCTGATGATGTCCATGCATTCAGGAGGCAGGTTGAGGTAGCCAAACTCTAAGATCTCAGGAGCCAGATCGCCAGATTGAGCTGTCGCGGATCTGGGTGCTGAATGTCGCCATGGTTCTGCGTCAAGAGCCTGGGTGTGAGGTGCAGCCTTTGATGCGGTACCACGGAGAGTTCTAGAAACGTGGTGTACCATGGTTGGCGTGCCCACGTTGGAGCAACTAGGATGAGTGTCATCGAGTGTTGCTTTAGCTTTCTTGCCACCAGCGGTATCAGAGGTGCTGGGGGAAAAGCGTACGCAAATCTGCCTGACCAGTTCATCCATATCGCATTTCCCTGCGACTGTGGGTGAGGGGACCTGGCGGCAAAGTGTTGGCATTTTGCGTTTTCCCTTGTGGCAAACAGGTCTATCTCTGGATGACCCCACTGTTGAAAGTACGGGTGGAGTACTGATGGATGTATCTCCCACTCGTGCATCTGATGGCTGTACCTGCTGAGCAGATCTGCCATCTGATTGTCCGTGCCCGGGAGGTGTTCCGCCATGAGGAAGATGTTCCTCTGAATGGCCCACTTCCACATGCTCTGAGCCAGGTGAGACAGCTGTGGAGAGTGCGTACCTCCCTGCTTCTGGATGTAATACATCGCCGTCATGTTGTCCGTCCGGACTAACACGACTTTGTTGCACAGATGTATCTTGAAGGATTTGAGTGCCATGAAGATTGCCATCAATTCCAGATAGTTGATGTGCATCTTCTTTTGCTGCGTCGTCCATAGTCCCTGCACAGTGTAGTGGAGCACATGAGCCCCCCACCCCTGGAGAGATGCGTCCGTTGTTCGGATAATCTGTGGCACAGGCTCCTGGAACGGTCGGCCCTTGCAAAGGTTGTGTGGATTCCACCAATGCAGAGAGTTGTACGCCCGACCGGTGACCAACACTAGGTCTTTTAACTGTCCTTGAGCCTGAGTCCACTGATGCACCAAGCATTCTTGGAGCGGACGCATATGCAACCGTGCGTGCGGGACAATGAAGATGCAGGAGGCCATCATGCCTATCAACTGCATGAACACTCTCGCTGGGAGTGAGTTTTGCGGTCTGAACCTCCGGATGAGCGACTGGATGTTGTCGATCCTCACCTGGTTCGGCTGAGCCGTAGCTGTCAGAGTATTGATTGTCGCGCCCAGATACTGCCGCACATGGGCTGGCTGGAGGTGCGACTTTGGATAGTTTAACGAAAACCCCAGACTGTGAAGGAGGTGAATTGTGTGGGACATGTCCGCGGCGCTCTGCTGTTTCGACTTTGCTTGAACGAGCCAGTCGTCTAGGTAAGGATAGACATGTATGTTTTGTCTCCTGAGGTGCGCCGCCACGGTCGCCAGACACTTGGTGAACACTCTGGGGGCAGTGGTTACCCCGAAGGGCAGGACCTTGAACTGGTAATGCCTGTTTTGTATGGTGAACCTGAGGTACTTTCTGTGGGACGGGTGGAGTGGTATGTGAAAATAAGCATCCTTGAGGTCCAAGGTTGCGAGGAAGTCTCCCTGGTTAAGCAATGGAAGAACCTGCTGTAGTGTTAACATGTGAAAGTGTTCTGAGAGTATGTACAGGTTGAGGGGGCGTAGGTCTAGAATGGGCCTGAGCGAGCCGTCCTTTTTTGGGATTAAGAAGTACAGGGAATAAACCCCTGTGCCCTCTTCCTCCACCGGCACGAGCTCTATTGCGCCTTTTTGCAGCATCACCAGGACTTCTTGCTGCAATAAGTGCAAGTGCTCTGCTGACATAGGACGTTGTCTTGGGGGTATGTTGGGTGGAGTGGATGTTAGCTCTAAACAGTAGCCGAATTGGATAAGTTTCCTGACCCACCTGTCTGTGGTGATGGGTTTCCAGACTGGCAGGAACTGCTGGAGTCTCCCCCCGACAGGTGTTGGATGGTCGGGGGGCAGTGACAGGGAGTCACTGTTTGTTGGCAGCAGAGGAACGGGAATTATTGTTGCCTCTGCCTCTGCCCTTTGCGCTGTTTCCTCTGTAACCACCTCTATTCTGTTTTGGGTACGAGGCCTGGGCGCCTCCCTTGTTGAAATGCGACTGCTATGCCAAGTGTCCTCTGGCAACACCCCGTGCACCTGAGCGACGAAAAGTGTTCCCTCTGTATTGCTGAGACTGAAGCGCCCCCATGGACTTAGCCGTTTCAGTATCTTTTTTTATCTTTTCGAGGGTGGTATCAACCTCAGGGCCAAACAGTCTGTCGGGATTGACGGGCTGGTTGAGGATAGTCGTTTGTATCTCAGGTTTGAACCCTGAGATGCGGAGCCATGCCCGACGCCTTAACATAACACTAGTGTTTATTGCTCTTGCTGCTGTATCTGCAACATCTAGCGCACATTTAATCGCAGCGTTAGAAATGAGCTTGCCCTCTTGTATCAGCATCTCAGCTCCTTCTTTAAACTGGTCTGGAAGGTGTTGTAAGAGCTGCTCTAAGGTGTCATAGTGCGCCCTATCATACCTGGCTAACAGGGCTTGAGTGTTAGAAATGCGCCATATGTTGGCTGCCTGTGCAGCCACCCTTTTGCCCCCTGCCTCCAGCACTTTAGACTCTTTGTCCGGGGGAGGAGCTTCACCCGTCGTCTGTGAATTCGCCCTCTTGCGGGCATTGGAGACCACTAAAGAGTCTAAAGGCAACTGTCCCCGAATATAAGTAGGGTCACCAGGTGCCGGCCTGTATTTTTTTTTCAATACGTGGGTTCACCACTCTGGCTCTGGTGGGTTCCTTAAAAATGTCAGTGGCATGCTTGAGAACCCCCTTAAGCATTGGAAGTGTCTTCACCGTGTTTTCTGATGCCGAAAAAGTATCAAATAAAAAGTCAACTTCCACTGGGTCGGCATGCATCTCTCCTTTGTGCTTTGAAGCTGCCCTTTCAATTAAGGCATTAAATGCCGCAGAGTCTTCAGTTGGAGAAGTTTTAACACCATACAGATGGGGGTCACTGACCAGCTGTTGGTCCCCCTGATCACCAGAGTGTATCCATGAGTCTTGCTGCTC
Organism: Lissotriton helveticus; assembly: GCF_964261635.1. Taxonomy (NCBI): domain Eukaryota; kingdom Metazoa; phylum Chordata; class Amphibia; order Caudata; family Salamandridae; genus Lissotriton; species Lissotriton helveticus. The sequence goes on from NC_136060.1 coordinate 182,264,978, forward strand.
ATCAGGGTCAGTATTTTCAGGTAAGTTATACTGCTCATCTTGGTCACCCTCATCCCCATTGGATCCACAAGGTGAAGGTGTAGGACTCCTCCCAGGCCCCTGAGGGATGGGTTCAACAAGGTCTGGCGTGTCTGGTGCAGGCCTTTTCTTTTTTTAGAGGTATGACATAGGATTCTACAGGCTGTGCTGTAATTTTCCTTTTGTAGAGCGTTAATCTACCCGTGTCGGTGTCGATAAACTGCTCCGAATGTTCGTCAGGCAAGGGTGGTCGACCAAAACCTCCCGTTAGCTGAGCCACTGATTCCTCGGTCACCGTACGAGGTGCAAAAGCCTTCGGCGCCACCTTCGGCGGTAGAGTGTAGAGGATCGGCATCGAAGTCTTGGTCAGTGGAACACTCTGCTTCGGCACCGAGTGTGTTTTCTGCTCCGACGCCTTGTCCTTTATTCGTTTCAGGGAGTCCGTGACATGCTTTGTAAACGAAGCGGATGGCTTCATCGAGCCGACGGACGATCTCTGTCCACCCACAGGGGAAGATCCATGCGCTGACGATGTGTCTTTGGGTGGTGGATGCGCGGATGCACCTTCGACAGCTGTGCTCCGGTCCCCCGTCCCGGCCTTAGTCGTCGACGTCGCTGACTTCGGAGCAGCGGATTTGTCTTTCGGCGTTGGGTCTCCAGACTTCGGCTCGGCGGCCTTTGCTGACGCCGTTGCGACTGCCCGCGCGCCTGTTGGTGCGGCAGTTTTCGCTGAAGGTGTCTCGACAGTCTTTTTCGACTTCGACTCGACCACCTTAGATGACACTGGCTCGACGACCTTCTTCGAGCTGGTCTCCTTGGCCCCTTTCGGTACCTTAGCCTGTTCGACAGCCTTTTTCGGCTTCGATGCCTCCGAAGACGACGGTGCCGATGCAGTCCCAGACGTTTTCGGTGTCGATGGCGTGTCGGCCATCTTTGTAGTTTTCGATTCCGAAGGTTTCGGTTTCGGTTTGTGTGATGAAGGCTCCGTAGTCGTGTCCGTAGCCGGGCCAGGAGGCGGGGCCGAGGATCGAGGAGTAGGGTCGTGGGTAAGGCCGAGTGGCGATCCCGTGACCTGAGCCTTAGTAATTGTACGCACGGGGCATAGCTCTTCCTCCGAGCTATCTTCCGCGGCCCCATAAACTTCCTCGTCGTCCCCTACCTCCTCGACGTTTTCGTACAGGTCCAGGCCCTCGATGGGTTCCCCGTAGTCGGCCTCGACCTCCGCCGATGAAGGTGAGATCTGCAGGTGAAGCTCTTGCTCGTCTGCGTCGGGGTCTGTAAAGATGTCGACAGGCGCCGGTGCCGATCGCTGGGCCTCGAGGCGCGCCACGCGCCGAATCTTGAGCGTCTTCTTCGACCTGAATTTGGAACAGGCCATACAGTTGGCCTCGTTGTGGTCCGGCGACAGGCACTTGTTGCATACAGGATGCACGTCGATGTGTGGGTATTTCGAACCGCACACGGGACAGTACTTGAACGGGCTTCGTTCCATCGTAGCGTCGTCCGGGTCTTGCAGCGTCGACAGGGTCTCGATGACCGAAGAGTCACCCGACTCCTCAGATATCCGACTCTAAGAGTTGGAGTACACACGAGACCGAACGCGAACAATACCGACGAAGTAAAGAAGGCCTTGTGGCCTTAAAGAAATTGCTTTATCGATTCCGAACAGGAGACGTCGAAATCACATCCGAACCCAATGGCAGAAAAAAACAATCTGGGGATGGAGTCGATGCCCATGCGCACTGTAGTCCAGGGGAGGAGCCACCTATCTCGTGATACTTCGAAGACTCTTCCAGGACAACAATGTGCAATCATCCGGACCCAACACTAGGCGGCGATCTATGCAATAGATATGAATTTAGCAGCCCACATGCCTCGAACACAGATGTCTGATAGAGACACGGAGCCTATTCACAACAATTTCTGAGCCAGTCAGCACCGAGCTATTCCCAAAAATACAAAGGGAGAAAACAGACGGTACCTCGAGAGAAGGAGGCCCATCGCGCTCGCACTTCGAGGTGAAATTGTGTAAATAACAGCACGTGGAAAGAAGAAAATATTAGTGGAGCCAATATTTATCAACGGTGCATAAAGCGCCCCCTACAACAAGGTATCTGAATATCACTTCAGGCCAATAGCCAGACTGAATTGGGCAATAGAAGCCGTGGTGTCAACTTAACAGCTAACCTTGTAAATAGAAGGTGCATACTTATTCACAACTGTATCCTGTTAAACGAGAGTGATCTTTTGGTCTTGATAAAGATGGAATAAAACTGAGAACCCATCGAAACGCGTCGACGCACACTAACTAATACACAACCCCCTTGCTTCGCACTACTTGGAACACAGCGGTGGCAGTGTTCCGTCATGCCACTAAGGCATTTGATTCGGTAGAATGGGACTATCTGATAGGTACCTTGAGGTACATGGAGATGCCCCCTGTTTTTCTGAACTGGGTGCAATTGCTGTACAAGCACCGATAGCTACGGTATTGCTGAATGGAGCCAGATCCAACAACTTTGCTATCTCTAGGGGCACGAGGCAAGGTTACCCCCTGTCCCCAATTTTGTTTGCTTTAGCGATTGAGCCCCTAGCTGCAAAGATAAGGCAACACCATAAAGAAAGAGCATTAGTATACCCATCCCAACAGCTGCTCATTTCACTATATGTAGACGATATTACACTATATATTAAAAAACCCCAAGAAAATCTTAATCCGGTCTTGCGGGAAATAATCAAATTTTGGGCCATCTCCGGGATACAAATAAATTGGAATAAGTCTGCAATTTTTCCCCTAACGGACAAGACTATCCCGCATAATCTTGACAACCCTCTGGTCTGGAAGAATGACGAAATTAAATACCTGGGTGTACACTTAACTAGGGACAAAGAAGCCCTTTTGCGTGCAAATTATGGGACTGCAATAGATAAAGTGACGGACAACATTACCCGGTGGGTGAAATTACCTCTCTCGATGGCGGGGAGAGTCTCCCTCATAAGGAAAATGCTACTTACCAGTATGCATCTGTTCTTGGCATGTAGGGCTGCAGATCCACACACTAGTGCATAGATCACCATCTGGTGGTGGGCCCGGATGATTACACTTTCTTGTTGTCTTGGAAAAGTCTTTGTTTGGTAGATGTCTCCTCCCTTGGAGCATAGTGCGCATGGGCATCAACTCCATCTTCAGATTGTTTTTCGCCATTGGGAAAATGATGGAGTTGTATTAGAACAGAAAAAGATGTCCATGTATAGTGTATCTAATTAAGATATTACTGGAACAGATATAGGTAGCCGGGGAGGCGGGTGGGAGTGTGTGGATCTGCAGCCCTACATGCCAAGAACAGATGCATACTGGTTTGGAATCGTTTTGCCCGTGAGGGCGGCTCAGCATAGTTCTCTGCGCTGCTTGTTCAGCGCGCTTCTTTTAATATTACCTGGTTTGTATTTTGGTTGCTAGTTTTTTTATCCTTATCCCCTGATTTTAATAGGGAGTGCCCCCTTACCTGCATATAATCGTGTTTACACCGCTGCTTTAGCGGGTCCGGGTCTGGGGTTATAGGGGTCTGCAGCGCTATTACTTTGAGCGCCATCTTGGGTAGGGCAGTGACACTTTGTTGCCGCCATTTTGAGCGTCCTCGTGGGCGTTCTCTATCTTATCTGGAGGCCCTACTTAAGGCGGCCCGCTGCCTGCACACGCTGTTTGGAATCGTTTTGCCCGTGAGGGCGGCTCAGCATAGTTCTCTGCGCTGCTTGTTCAGCGCGCTTCTTTTAATATTACCTGGTTTGTATTTTGGTTGCTAGTTTTTTTTATCCTTATCCCCTGATTTTAATAGGGAGTGCCCCCTTACCTGCATATAATCGTGTTTACACCGCTGCTTTAGCGGGTCCGGGTCTGGGGTTATAGGGGTCTGCAGCGCTATTACTTTGAGCGCCATCTTGGGTAGGGCAGTGACACTTTGTTGCCGCCATTTTGAGCGTCCTCGTGGGCGGTCTCTATCTTATCTGGAGGCCCGACTTAAACCTGCCCTCCCAGCGCAGCGGGTTCGCGCAGCGGGGTTGCCCTCGCGTTTGCTTGAGTCTTGCCAGAGTCCTGCCCGTCTGCGCCCGTCAGCGTCCCGGAGGCGGCGGAGCGGCGTAGGACTCTGACTTGGTTGGGAGAATGATTTGCTATTCTTCCACGACTCTACGGTCCTTGCAATCTACTTCCTGTGCGTGTCGATCCGTTTTTCCGGGTCGGTACAGGGGTAAGCGTTTCTGTCCTGGCTGTGGCTGGTCACCTACTTATGTTCCTTCCCCCGATCTTCGAACAGGCGAGAACCGTGTGAAACACCTGTGCTTATTGCTCAACACGCGATCAGTAGGTAGGCATGCCCTTGACATTTTCGATCTCTTGGTCAGGGAAAAACCTTTATGCCTTCTGCTGACCGAAACCTGGCTGGGGGAGACGTCCAATCCGGACATCCTAGCGGCCATCCCATCGGATTATAACATCTTCCGCCAGGACAGAGCCAAGGGAAGGGGGGGTGGGGTGGCGGTGGTTGTTAAGAAGAGTGCCTCATGCTCTATTCTCCCCATGGATACTATCGTAGGTTTCTGAGTCTCTCGCCTTTACTATTAGGCTGTCCCCGCATCAAGCCCTGAAAGGGCTGCTGGTTTATAGACCTCCTGGATCGGTGGGCTCCTTCTTTGAGGACCTCCAGGTGGCCATATCAGGACTGGCTTTGTCTGCACAGCACTGTCTGCTGGCAGGTGATTTTAATTTTCATTTGGATATAGCTGAGGACATGAATTCAAATAAATTGCTTGACATCACGGCCCCTCTGGGCCTCGTCCCTTCTCTGATGGGCCCTACACATGATAAGGGACACACCCTGGACCAGGTGTTTTCATCGGTCCCTTTAGTGGACATTGAACTTCTCCTGGCGCTCTGGTCCGATCACAGATTGGCCAGGTTTTTCATACGGGGGAGTGATCATTTGCCTAGCAACGCTCCCACCCAGCCTGGAGCAGCCTCTAGGGCTTTACATAGAGTGACGCCAGAACTGCTAGCCCAGGCGTTTGCTGACCACCCATGCCCTATTGTGAGTGACCTGGAGCTGGATACTGAGGCTATGCAGGCGTGGCTGATAGAGAGGCTGAATGATCTGGCCCCTGTAAGGGCCCCTAGACCTACGGCCAAGCGGCAGTCTGCGCCATGGTTTACGGAGCGTAGCCAGTGTAAGGTGGCTGAGAGGGTGTGGTGCTCTCAGTATGAGGGGGAGGCCAGACTTACCTATAGGAGGGCGGTTAAAGCGTACCATCGTAATATTCTGTGCGCAAAAAAAGATTATCTTGCCAGGAGGATTGAGGCGGCCTCTAATTCATGTAAGGAGATCTTCACGGTGGTGAGGGAGTTTACGGCCCCTAGATCCAACCTTCATCAAGCAGTGCCATCTGAGTCCTGGGCCTGTGACCTCGCCAGGTTTTTTACGGATAAAATTAGATCGATCCAGGCCTCCTTTTCAGAAGAGTCCGCTGAAGGGTTTTTTAGCATCGGGGTGGGACGTGCTCCATCGGCCACGCCAGACGTTGTCTTGGCGGAGTTCCCTCCTGTTTCCTCCGATGCTTCTTTTACACTTCTGGCCAGTCTTAAATCAGGCTCGCCATTAGATCCTTGTACGGCCAAATTTTTGGCCAGGATGGCGTTGCTGATGAACCCTTTGGTGAACCCCCTCCTGAATTTATCTTTGAGGGAGGGCAGGCTCCCTCGGCCCTGGAAAAGGGCGATGGTGATTCCTCTCCTCAAGAAGCCTGGATTGGATACTGAGGTTCTGGCCAATTATAGGCCAATTTCTCTTCTCCCGGCCCTGGTGAAGCTCACGGAGAAGCATGTGCATGGCGTTCTTTCTGGCTTCCTAGAATCAAATGACCTACTGCACCCCTCGCAATCCGGATTTCGGCCTAACTTGAGCACGGAGACGGCACTTCTTGAGGTGTCAGAGGTTATTCGGGAGACACTGGACGCAGGAGGTAAGGCCATGCTTGTCATGCTGGACTTGTCGGCGGCCTTCGACACCGTCCCCCATGAGGCGCTTCTTGCCAGACTCTATGACATCGGTCTGAGGGGGGACGGTGCTCAAATGGTTTACATCGTTTCTTGAGGACCGTCGACAAACGGTCTGGGCCTCACCGAGCTCCGCTGAGATGCCGCCATTGGGAGTCGGAGTTCCACAGGGCTCTGTGTTGAGCCCGACTCTTTTCAACATCTTTATGACCCCTCTGGCGGCTCTGGTGGAGGCTTTCGGGGCCCAGATCGTGTCCTACGCGGATGACACGCAACTTCTTTTCACCTGCAGGAAGGATCAGACATTTGATGGGGAGAGTATTCGGGGGTGCCTGGAGAGGGTCTTTGACTGGTTCCAGCGGAACAGTCTTAAGGTCAACTCCAGTAAATCGGAGGTTCTGCTCTTCGGTTGCGCCTCGGACCCGGAGTGGCGTGAGTGGTGGCCGGCGGACATGTGTCCTCCCGCTCGGTCATCGATGGTTGCCAAAAACTTGGGAGTCAAGTTTGACAATAACCTCACGCTTAGATCTCACATTCTTGGTCTGTCAGGCACCTGTTTCGGTATCCTAAAGAAGCTCCGGAAGTTCTTACCTCTGCTTTCAGAGGAGCATAGAAAGATCACTGTCCAAGCTCTAATAGGATCTAGATTGGACTACGCTAATGCCCTATATCTAGGGCTTCCGGACTATTTGGTCCAGCGGCTGCATGTGGTGCAGAACTCCGCGGCTCGCGCCATTTTCGGCCTTCATAGGCGGGCGAGAACATCCGGGTTGCTGCAGTCACTTCATTGGCTGCCTATCCGAAAGCGGATTATGTTTAAAACTTTGACTCTGGTGCATAAAGCACTTTTTGGCTTTGGAGCAAAGTATCTGCAGAGCAGGCTGGCCTTTTATCGCCCGGCTCGCTCACTGCGGTCGGAAACTTTGTTTATGGCCGTGGTTCCCCGAGTGAGGAAGGCTCGCACTGGGGGTCGCTCCTTCAGCCTCAGGGCCCCCCAGCTGTGGAATTCCTTGCCTCTTGCCCTACGCAGTATTCCCAGTCTGCTCCTGTTTAGAAAAAGCCTTAAGACCTGGCTTTTTAACCTCTAGGCTGTTTCTTTCTTTCTTCTGTTTCCTGTTTTTATTACTGTTATGTTTTTTAATTGCTGAGCTGCCGACATAAAGCGCCGGGACACTCTTGCTGAGTAGCCGTGCGCTATGTAAATAAACGTATAACATAACATAACATAACATAATGTAAGTAGCATTTTCCGTTCGAGGCATATGGGCTGCAGATCACACACTAGTGCATTGATTGCACAGCATGGTTCTCTCCCTTAGCTGCGACCACCAGTATCTGTTGCAGTAGTTTGAAATAGTGTTTTGAGTACAGCCTGGCCCACACTAGCTTGTTTTTTTGCTTACCACATCTACACAGTAGTGTTTTGTGAATGTGTGTGGTGTAGACAATGTAGCTGCTTTGCAGATATCATCTAAGGGAATATTTCCTAAAAATGTCATAGATGCCCCTAGTTTACGGGTGGAATGAGCTCTAGGGGGAATGGCTAGAGTGTGTTTTGCCTTTTGGTTACAAATTTGAATGCATTTGACAATCCACCTTGCAATCCCAGTTTTTGAAATGGGATTACCTTTATGTGGAGGAGAAAAGGATGCAAACAACTGTTTTGTTTTACAAAATGGCTTTTCCCTATCAATATAGTAGAGTAGAGCTCTTTTGACATCTAACGTATGGAGAGCTCTTTCAGCAACTGTCTGGGGTTGAGACAAGAATACTGACAACTCAATAGACTGATTGGGATGAAACAGTGAAATTACTTTTGGAAGGAATTTGGGGTTTGTCTTTAGAACCACTTTGTTGTGATGGAGTTGTAAGAATGGTTTCTGAATTGTTAATGCCTGGATCTCACTTACTCTTCTAAGTGAGGTGATAGCAATTAAAAAGGCAACTTTCCATGAAAGGAACTGTAATTCACACTTATGCAAGGGTTCAAATGGAGGACCCATAAGTCTAGTGAGAACAATGTTTTGATTCCATACAAGGGAGGTTGGTACCCTGGGAGGAATTATTCTTTTGAGTCCTTCCATGAATGCTTTGATGGACGGTACTCTGAATAATGACAGATTTTGTCTGTTTTGAAGGTAAGCTGGTATAGCATCAAGATGTAGCCTGATTGAGGAGTATGCTAAACTACAGCTTTGTAGATGGAGCAGGTAAAATATGATGTTTTGGATGGAAACATCTAGAGGGTTAATATTGTTATTTGTGCAATACACAACAAACCTCTTCCACTTGGCTGCATAGCATGCCCTAGTGGTGGGACGCCTAGCCTCTTTTATAACATTCATGCAATCGGGCGGAAGATTGAGATTTCCAAATTCTAAGACCTCAGGAGCAAAATCGCTAGGTTGAGCTTCATGGGGTCGGGATGCATGATCTCTCCATGGTTCTGCGCTAGTAGGTGTGGAGAGAGTTTTAATTTTTGATGTGGTACTACTGAGAGCTGTAGTAGCATGGTGTCCCACGGTTGTCTTGCCCACGTTGGTGCAATGAGAATCAATGTGAGGGAGTGTTGCTGTAGCTTGCGCACCACTAACAGAATCAGTGGGAGAGGAGGAAAAGCGTACGCAAATCTGTTTGACCAACTCATCCATATCGCATTGCCTTTGGACAATGGGTGTGGATACCCGACGACGAAGCCTGGGGCATTTGGAGTTGAGATGTGTGGCTATCAGATCTATATCTGGTTGGCACAATTTGTGAAAGAAAGGTTGAATAACTTGAGGATGAAGTTTCCACTCGTGTATCTGTTGTCTTTGACGACTTAACAGATCCGCAACTTGATTGTGAACTCTTGGTAGATGCTCTGCTAAGAGAAAGATTTTTTGAGGAATGGCCCACCTCCATATGCTCTGTGCCAGCCGGGAGAGCTGTAAGGAGTGTGTTCCTCCCTGTTTTTGGATGTAGTACATTGCTGTCAAGTTGTCTGTGCGGACTAATATAGCCTTGCCTGACAGGTAATGTTGGAATGACTTAAGGGCTAGAAAAATGGGTAGCAACTCCAGATGGTTTATATGGAGTATCTTTTGTTGTGGTGTCCACATGCCCTGTACTGTGTGCTCTGCTAAATGAGCTCCCCACCCTGTAAGGGATGCGTCTGTGGTTAGCACCACCTGTGGAACTGGCTCTATGAACGGCCGGCCCTTGGAAGGTTTTTTGGTGTTCCACCACTGCAGAGAGCGATGTGGCCGGTCGTCCACTACCACCAGAAGAAGTATGATTTGGCTTTTATTGGCCAGTCGTCGAGGTACGGGAAGACATGAATGTTGTCCCTTCTTAAGTGTGCTGTTACTAACACAAGACGCTTTGTGAACACTCGAGGTGCTGTAATTACACCGAAAGGAAGTACCTTGAACTGGTAATGTTGCCCGTCCAGAAAGAACCAAAGGTACATTCTGTAAGCTTGGTGGATGGGAATGTGGAAGTAGGCGTCCTTGAGATCTAGGTTGGCAAGGAAGTCTCCTTGTTTAAACAGAGGAAGGACCTGCTGTAATGTGGCCATATGGAAGTGGTCAGATAGTATGTAGAGATTTAGGGGTCTCAGGTCTAGTATAGGTCTGAGGGAGCCGTCCTTTTTGGGGATAAGAAAATATAGGGAGTAAACTCCTGTGTTTTGATGGTGAACTGGAACTGGTTCTATTGCATTCTTTTGCAGTAGAGAGGCAACTTCTTGTTTTAGGAGTGTAAGATGCTCCTTTGACATGGGACGCTGTCTGGGTGGTATTGTTGGAGGAGTGGAAGTGAGCGCCAGGCAATAACCTGACTGAACTATTTGTATCACCCACCTGTCTGTGGTGATGGAGTTCCAGACAGGTAGGAACTGTTGTAATCTCCCCCCGACAGGAGTGGAATGGTCTGGGGGGAGGGGAGGGAAGTTACTGCTTGGGAGTGGAGGTATTGCGGTTGTTGTTACGTATACCTCTACCTTTAGTGTTGTTTCCTCTATATCCTCCTCTGTAATAACATCTATTGGGCGAGGATTGGTTGGGTGCCTTGTAGGAAGAGGAAGCGTTGTCTGTTTGAAAATCTTTGGAGGCGCCCCTTTAAGAGGAGCGACGAAAGGACGCTCTGGGAGTCTGAGTTTGTAAAGCTCCCATGGCTTTTGCTGTGTCCGTATCTTTTTTCATTTTTTCCAGTGCATTGTCAACTGTAGGACCAAAAAGATGTTGCTGGTCAAAAGGTTGATTAAGGATGCTGGTATGTACCTCTGATTTGAAACCAGAGATGCACAAACAGGCATGCCTAAGTAACAGTACGCCTGTATTTACTGCTCTTGAGGCTGTGTCAGCAGTATCTAAAGCACACCGGCTTGAAGTATTAGTAATGACCTTACTTTCCTGTATTAAGTCAGTAGCCCTGGTTTTATATTTGTCTGGCAAATGTTGCATAAGGGTTTCAAGCTCATCGTAGTGCGCCCGATCATACCGTGCTAATATGGCTTGAGTATTAGCAATTCTCCAAACGTTGGCTGCTTGCGAGATGGTGCATTTGCCTGAAGCATCTAAAAGTTTGGACTCCTATCCAGGAGATAGAGCATCCCCTGTTGTATGTGAATTAGCTCTTTTCCTTGCGTTTGAGACTACTAATGAGTCTAATGGCAAATGGCCTTTGATGTATGCTGGGTCAATTGGAGCTGCTTTATACTTTTTCTCCAATCTGGGATTAATTACCCTGGCTCTGACGGGGTCTTTGAACACCTCTGGTGCATGTTTTACCACTCCCTTAAGCATTGGTAATGTGGTTGTGGTTTTATGTGATGGTAATAGTGTGTCCATAAGGATGTCTTCTTCTACTGGATCAGTGTGTAGATCTACCCCATGAAAGGTGGCTGCCCTATGAATGAATTGCGTGAACCCTATAGCGTCATCTGGAGGAGATGGCCTAGAAGGGTATGCGTCATCTTGTGGCAGATCTGGGGCATCGGGTGCGTTATAATCTTCCCAAGGATCATATGATGGACCAGGAATATCGTCTGGGTCATCTATGGGTTGCTCATCTTCTACCCCTACTGAATAGTCATCCTCCTCCCCATCATCATCTGCTGGTGCAGGGCTGTGTGTGGTGGATGGTGAAAGTGCAGGGGAAATGTCTAGATCTGGTAGTTCTAGCAGTGGTGAAGGTATTCTTATAGGAGAAGTTTGAGCATGTTTTTTTAGGGGAACTGGAGGTGTTTTAGGAGGGTCCAGCTTTCTCTGTTCAGGCACTGTAATCATATGTCCAGTTTTTTGATGAATAAGAAGAGTCTTTTGTTTTGGATCTGGCCTGAAAAGCTCTTCTGTGGAAGTATCCTTCCTTGGCACAGTCTTATCTTGTTGTTTAGAAGGTTTAGCAGTGTCTATTACAGTCTTTGGAGCAGATTGTGGTTGCAGTCTTGAAGACTTGCGGTCAGAAACCTTCTTGGTGTTGTGTCTTTTTGGTTCGGACCGGTAATTTTTGAATCCGTAGCACGTTTCGGTTCGACAACTTTAGGTGCCGAAGTGTGTTTCGTGCCGAAGTGGACTTTTGGGTCGACTTTTTTCGGTACCGGAGTTGGCTTCGGTTTGATATTTTTCGGTGCTGAGCTTGTTTTCGGCTCGATTGGTTTCGGTACCGAGGGTTGCTTCGGTGTCGGAGTTAGTTTCGGTTTAAGGCTGACTCGAGCCCGAGTCGCCTCGAGGTTTTTTGGTATTCTTCGTTGCCGAGCTGGAAGGCGGGGCCGTCTGAAGTTTTTGGTCGGTGTGCACCTGGACCCGGAGGTAGAGGTGGAACCGAAGCCTGGCCCGGTATGGGGGTGTGAACAGGGTCGACGCTTGTACTCACGACCTGTTGACCAGCTGGTAGAAGATCATCGTCGTCTGATTGTCCCTCGGCTCCTGAAGCTGAATCCTCAGCCTCGGAAACAACATCGTCCTGCTGATGTTTTTTGGACTCTAGATCGATTGGAGCTTTGTCTATGATGAGATCCGGTGTCGATGAAGAGGACTGCGCCATGACTCTTCGAGCTCGACGGTCTCTGATAGTTTTCTTGGACCGGAACGAAGTGCAGGCCTGGCAATCTTGTCTCTCGTGCTCTGGGGAGAAGCACAGATTACACACCTCATGTAGATCAGTGTAGGGAAATTTGTGTCCACACTGAGGGCACTACTTGAAGGGTGTTCTTTCTATGAGCCAGAGGCCCAATGGCGCAGTTGGGCCCAACAGCCCCGACGATCGCTAGAATCGAGAGCTGGAAAGTTTTTCGACCCGAGTAACAAGGAAATCGAGATCGAAGACGATACAGACGGTATGATGTAGGAATGGAAGTCGAAAGGAGATCGGTAACAGGACCGAACTATAAGCACATCTGAGCCCGATGGCGGAAAAAAACAATCTGAAGATGGAGTCCAAGGGAGGAGTCATCTACCAAACAAAGACTCTTACATGACAACAACAATTTGTAATCATCCGGGCCCACCACCAGATGGGGAACTATGCACTAGTATGTGATCTGCAGCCCATATGCCTCGAACAGATGGTCCTTCTACCGACATTTTTATACCTATTTATTAACATTCCTTATCATCCTGGGAGGTTTTTCTTTACATCGCTCAAAACACAACTTATATGGGGGGAAACAAGCGCAACTAAGCCTTGCAACATTGATGTTACCATATCACCAATTCTGAAGTCCCCAATTTCTAATATTACTATTACTGTACCCAGGCACATTTTGCAGCCTACTGGTTTCACCCGCCCCCGTTTATGCCACACTTGGCTGTTGAAGATGGGTATATGACCTCGACTCCACCCTCTGGTTATTTGTTCACGGCAGTAAAAGACCGGGAACGTGACCCGTCCACGGTGGATTGTACCAATACAGCTTGGCGAAGGATTGCTACCAGATTGGAAGTCCAATTGATGTACTCTCCCAGACTGCCCTTAGGGCGTCACCCTTTGCTGCAGGTCACATATGAAGGGATATGTAGTAGATTGCTCGATAGTCTACAATACACCACTTGGGGGGATCTCTATGTTGGGGGGCAGTTTCGCTCCAGGGAGTAGTTCTTTGGAACACACACTCCTACCACTATGATTTCTTCATGTACACACGACTCCGGCAAAGCGTAAAGGCTGCAACTCCGTCATTCCCTTCGGAACCAATCACCTTACCACCACTACACGCACTATTGCAGCCTGGACCTCCCAAACACGTCACGTCCCTGCTGTACAAACACATACTCAACGCGCCGCCTTCCCATGTCCTGCTTGCCCGGACGGAGTGGGATAGGGATCTGGAGGTGCCCCTGACAGACGAGCAATGGGAATTTAGTTGCATGCAGACAGAAAGAGTTACAGCCAGTAGCTGGCTGCGACTCATTCACTATAAATTCCTGCACCGGCTATACTATACCCCCGTCAAACTTCATAAATTCCACCTGCAAGAAGATGGCAGATGTGCAAGATGTGGAGGGTAAGGGACAGATTTTCTTCATTTGGCATGGCAATATCCACAAGTGCTGAAATACTGGTTGCAGGTGTTTGAGGGTATGTTGCATATGATAGGGGTGCAAATGCGGCCACCCACATTGTTGACCCTCCTGGGCAGTATCCAAGATGTAGTAACAGGGCACAAAAAGTATCTTGCTATGGGCCTTCTACTTGCGAAGCGCCGAGTCGCCTGCAGGTGGGGGAAGGGGCCAGGCCCCTAAGTTTAAAGACTGGATACAGGACTTGACCACCTGGCAGGGGCAATTGACTTGCTATGCACAAGAGGTGGACATGGAGAAGGAACAGCATGAGGAGGTGGGCGCAGGCCAGACGGAGGAAGGGATGTTTGGGAACCCTGTATCCTCTCAGAGTGATGCTGAAGCTCCGGAGCCCTGATGGATGACGAACGTGGAGAGGTGAAAGAACTGGGGTCGGATGGGAAAAGGGCCTAGTTTAGCATAAAAACACTAGGCTAACCGTATCACTCAAGAACTGTAAGTACGGACTATTCTACATGAGAAATCATAACCCTTGGTTTTCAGAGTTGCGGGCTACCGTGCCCTACACTTCTCCATATTCCTGGAAGTATGTATTACTGAAACTGTGCATGTTTTAAGGGCTGGCCGGGGGGGGATTTTGTTCGAAGTCTGTGTGCTGTTGGCATGATGGGTTTATTTTTTTGGCAAATCTAGTTCATGCAACTTGGTAATTCGCTGATTGCTAAAAGATCCTATTATGCTGTAACATGCAAGCGAATAATAAAGGTTTTTGAAAATTCCCCCCCCAAAAAAGTGTTCCTGTCCTTTTGGCCAGCTGTCTTGCGACGGACAGCCAGACATGAGCATTTTAAACCTCTCTAACCCAGCTGTCTTAGAGAGCATAGGACTCCATTGTCCATGAGAGCCTAAGGAGGCCGCTCCCTCTGATCCCGGAGCTTCTGTCGTGCAGCATGAGCGCAGTGCCAGGACTGGTTACTGCAGCTTCCTGGGACCTGAACAAGAACACTGCGCCAGGTAATTAAGTGGTATTATTTTTTGTTTACTTATTTTTGTACTTTTATTCCCACCTGCCCCCACCACCCTCCTTACATGACAGCCGCCACTGCTCCCACAAAAAAAGAGGGGAGAAAAACTTAAAAATAAGGAGTTCTCAAAAGGGCCCGAAACAAATTCACAAGAGAATAGGGGTAACCTGTACCAGTCTGAAAGCAAAAAGAAGGGATTCTTTGACAAGCAGACACAGAGGTTTGTCCCCCAGTGCACAGAGTGCTACAAGTATGGGCACTCCAAGCGTGACTTCAAATGTCCAAAGAGGGCACAGCCCTCCAATGGTGGGCAGGCATTGGGTTTGGCGAGAGTAGCGCTCGGGGGAGAAGGTAGTCCCAGTTAGCTGTGGGGAGCAGACAGAGGTGACCCTAGTTTCCCTGGGGATAAGGAGATGGTGCCAAAAGCCAATATGCCTGCCAAAACATCGAAGTACAGGAACTGTGTCACCATCTATGGGCAACGGATAAAGACTCTGAGGGACACAGGAGCCAGTATGACTACAGATAAGTGTTAGCTAGTGTCCTCAGAGCTAATATATTCCACCAGGTTACAGTCATGGACAATCGTGATCTACCGGTGGCCTTGGTTCCCTTTGAAGGGGGGGGGGGGTGTTCTAACCGTGAGCCCTGCAATGCCTGTAGAGTGTTGGACAATGACCTAGAGTACACTATCTTGAGTGAGATCGAGCCTTAGTCACACTTGGAGATGTTGGAATTGCCTGAGTGGGTCTGTATGACCACATGGTCTATGGCGGCCAAGGAAGGAGTCTAGATCACCTGGAGCTTGGAACAATTGCCCAGGCAGCTGACATGTAGCGTGGGAGCAAGGGGCACAGGATGCCAGCACCTGACGTTTCCCAGTTCCAGGCTGGTGGGGCACCTTAAGAGGAGGCCCTGAGCCAAACTTGGAGCACATTGCCGTCCTGGGTGACCTACCTGAACTTGCTGGGTGGCAACTTGACGATGAGTTCACCAGGGAGGAATTTTGCAAGGCGCAGAAATAGTTCCCACTCTAGAGGACTTGAGGCAGCAAGCTGAAGTCCAGGCAGCAGGTAACATCTCTGGATGTGACGTAATCTACTGGGAGAATGACTTCCTACATAGCAAACCTAAGCTTCCTGGACCTGGGGCTGCCCTTGTGCTCGTGGTCCCCCAGTGTTAAAGGGTCTTCCTACTGGATTTGGCTCATGACATTCTCCTGGCAGGACACCTGGGGCAAGACAAGACCTTCACCAAGCTTGTTACCCACTTTTATTGGCCTCGGATGAAGACTGCCTCAGATGCATTCGGTAGGTCATTCTACCGGTCAGCTGAGTAGGAGTCAGGGAAATAGCTGAAAACTCCCCTGGTCCCATAACTGTCATTGGCACTCTCTTTGAGAGGGTTAGAATCAATATTGTGGGACCTTTAGTCCCCAAAACAGTTTTAGGCAAAACGGTCATTCTGGCCTTGGTGGACAACGCCACACGCTACCCAAAGATCATCAGTATGATGTCGGTGACTGATGGGCATTTTTACCCATGTAGGGTTACCCAAAGAGGTACTGTCCAAGGGAGGCACTAACTTCATGTCAGCATACACAAAAGTCCATGTGGGATGAGTGTGGGGAAACCTATAACTTCTCCACATCCTATCACCCACAAACCAATGTTCTTGTGGAGAGATTCAACAACACCTTGAAGGCCCATGAGGCGTAAGTGGGAAGTCCTCCTATCATGTCTTCTCTTTGCCTACAGGGAGGTGCCACAAAAGGGAGTTAGATTTAATCCCTTTAAACTCCTCTGTGGAACACTGTCAGGGATCATCTTAGCCTTGTGACAGAGGAGTGGGAGAGGGTATCAGCACTCATCAGCTAGTTCTTTTTGTACCCATTCTCAGCTAGTTCTTTTTGCATTTGTCACCCTAAGTGGGGTGGGTATACCCGGACGTGGGTCCCGTATTAACCATACCACTGGCTCAAACTATCTTGGCTGACGAGGGGTGATACCCTAGTCCTAGGATGCTTGTTCCCAGTCACGAGTGGACCTGGTCTGGCAGTTTGGGCTGGACTGTTCCTATGGGGTGCAGGGTCAACACTGCTTTGCATTTAGCTGGGTCAAAACTGGAAAGCGTAGTGCACAAACAAACCATAGATTTAGGTCCAGATCTCGGCACTGGGGGTGAGTGTTTGACATTGTTAAGCATTCCGTTCATCATTTGTTCTTTTTGCATGTGTCGCCCTAAGTGGGAAGGGTATTCCCAGACGTGTGTCCCTTGCTCACCATGCCACTGGAAATAAGCTATCCTGGCTGAGTAGGGGCGATATCCCAAAACCAGTCCTAGGATGCTTGTTTCTGGTTCAGGGAGTGCATGGTCTGGCACTTTGGGCTGGACTGTTCCTATGGGGAGTATGGTCAAGGCTGATTTGCATATGACTGGGTCCAAACTGGAATGGCGCGGTGAGCAAAAAACACAAATGATGGATTTAGGACAAGATCTCTGTACTGGGGTTGATTGTTTTACATTGTTCAGCATTTTGTCCTTCATTTGTTCTTTTTGCACTTTTAGAAAGTTGGCATTTTCCTGCCTCAGCCATTTAGAGCCTGGTCACATGACTGGGTGTAGCTGAAAGGTGAGCTTTGTGTATCCTTCCTACACAGCCACACACAAGAGGGAGTGGATGGGCCATCACTGGCAGCATGAGAGAGAAGAGGGAGCTGGGAACAGCCCTACTTACACTTGAACAGGATGTGTCCTGCATCCACACAATGGGGTGTACACCTTCCTGTAGTTAGTCTGGAGCCAGGACAGGAAAGGCAGGATGCCTGGGGACCTCAAGGGAAAACTCTAAAAACGTCTCCACCACTTCAAAGGCACAACTGAGTATAAATACTGGGCCTCCGACAGCAACTCTTCAGTACACTTCTGGACCTGTGTCTACTCTGGCAGGAAGAAGGACAGCCGTGTTGCTGCAAGGACTGTAACTCTGTGGGACTGCTTCGCTAAAGGAATTGCTGCTCTCTTGCCTGGAGAAGAAGAACTGGACCTGTAACTTCATCTTGAACCCAGGACCTCAGACTGAATCCAAGGGCTAGTCGCTGGCCTCCTGATCTGAGCATCAGGTACATAAGTGTGTCTCTAACCAGGTCCTGGACACAGCTGGTTTCTGACCCCCAAGTGATGCCCCTCAGGTCCTGGAGTTTTGGTGAGGCTCAGCTAGCTTAAATCAAGCTTTTGGGCTCTGTGCGACCTCAAACGGGCCTGTTCATGTAGAGACTTTGGCCCGTGCACCAAAAATCAGCACAGAGCGCTGCCAGCAAGTCTCTTCGCACTCAAGCATTGAATGCTCGTAGGGGACCGCCAACGCGAAGCTCCAGCCCGCTCATCGGCAAGGCCCAGGAATGCACTTCACACCACGCCAACAGTCTCCCTCGATGCTCTCCTTGAACCTTGTGGCCCTCTGAACAGGACTCTTGGCACATAAGTTGGGAAGGTAAAAAATCATTAGGACTAATTGGGACTTTATCCGAGCTGTGCTCCATTGCGGATGGCCTGAACTTCGGACTTTGACCCGGTCCAATGCGGCCAGATAGAGAAAGGTTGCACTTTGTGCTTTTAGGGACTATTTTACACGTTATTCTTTAAAAATTAATATATCTGGTGATACTGATTTGATTATTGTAATTCTGGTCTTGCTTTATTTATTAAATTCTGATGTATTTTCTAACCTAGTGTGGGATCTTTCTGTGTGGTGCTTTCATGCTTTTGCACAAATACTTTCACATTGCCATTAAGTCAAGACTAATTGCTCTGTGCCAAGCTACCAGAGGGTTGAGCACAGGTTAATTTGAGGTTGCTTGTGACGTCACCCTGACAAGGATTGTGGTTGCTGCTTGACCGGGGCTCGCACCACAGTCAACCAACAACCCAATTTCCTACAGTGACTATTTAACACAAGGTAGCCGGTAACCTGAGGTTGAGGGCGAGTGTGCAGTTATTAATATGAGAGCTCTAATTTAGGGAAGCAAGGCCACTCCCTTAATACAAAAAAATCTTTATGAACTTACTTGATAGTATTCCTAAAAAGGTACGATAACCCCCAATTCACATTCAGTGGCATGCGCCATTATCAGGTATACATAATTTTGTATCTCCTTGCTGTGACCATAATGGTACGTTTGAGGCTCCTATGGAAGCTTTGAAAAAGGTGAAAAGTTAACTTATAGCAGATACAAAGCTGGAAATCTCACTCTGTAAATGTACGATGGAGTAGTCGTATCCAGCAACCACCTCAACCAATGTGTTATGTTTTTATTGACAATTTTGTTACATTTCACTTGCAGCATACATTTTCCCAATCAGGATATGACAGTGCTGTGATGCGGGCTTAAATGGTTCAGTCCGCCTGTGTTGCAACACATTTACATATGGATAAGTAAAAACTAAAGGAGCTCAATGCCATGCCGTCAACAGCAACCAATTGTCAGAATGAGAATGAAACAATTATCAGATGAAATAATGAACTCTGCTCGTTTACCCGCCACCCCTCAAGTCCCACACGCAACAATATCTCGATTCACCGGAACAATTTGTTGCAACCCCTAAATAGGATAAACAATAAGCAACACGTCCGAGATACATTAGTATAGTCAGCATTGGGAAGCACAGCTTTCCTTCTGGCCACATACTCATTCCATTGTTGCAGGAGACTACACCTCCATTCCCGAGCTCTGGCAACCATATGGACCAAGAGCTTCGTATTCGCCCAGTGAACCACGTCTATCTGCCATACGAACACTGGGGGATCGAGTGCATCCCTTCAGGCCGTGGCAATGCGTCTTTTTGCTAGCACCAGTGCTAGTGTCTGGAATCCCCTCAATTGTTTTGTTCATTTTGTCACCAGTCCAGAATGCAGAAGACATAAATCAGAGTCATACGTCAAAATAGATGCAGTGACATCTGATACACAAAAGACCTCTATTACTGGACATAACCACACGATGTGAAGGAAATCAGCATTAATCTGTAGACTTCTGGGACACATCGGCCCAGTAACCAGGAAAACAAAATTCTATTCTCTCTGGGGCAAGATACGTGTGATGCATGTAGCTGAATTGTTTAAATCGGAATTGTGCATTCTGTGTGGCCGTTCTAACTGAGCCCAGAAATGTGCGCCATGTGGAGCCCTGCAATTCTGTATTCAGTTTCTCTTCACACCATCTCTTAAAGACTGGGAACCTATTATATGCACCATCTCTCCACAATGCTCCATCAATTCCAATTGGCCGGCCACCCTTATACGGTTCCCATCCAACCTCCACAGCTCCCTGCCATCCTTCTCAGGGCGGAGTATAAAAGAAACTGTCCCAGGTCTAGTCCGTCCCCTTCCATCAGTTCCACAAAGGTGGAAAATCTACCATCTACTATTACATCTCCTCAGGTCACGTAGCCGCTGCAGTCCACAATTCCACCGGATAAATTCCTTTAATTTGTCAACACTGCGGGAGTGCCCAAAATTGGAGGCTAGTTGCAAAAGGTATGACATGTGTAACAAGTAATATGCATTTCGTCCAACTCCACGTTGCCACCTGAAAATAACGTCATGGCAACAGCACCTTGTGAAGGAGGGGTCAAGAACCACTCCAGTGGTGAGGTGTCCCTGAAGGAAGTACTCATGAGGTGACATTCCAAGTGGGTCGCATGCAGCAACCAACGAGCAGCCATTGGAGTTGGGCCGCTGCATAATAAAGCTCATTATTGGGAGCACCCAACCCTCTTTCTTCCAGTGCAACGTATAATGTCTCTTATTTCACTCTGTTATGTTATGTTATGTTATGTTAAAATTATTTGTACCGCGCTCGTTCACCGGACGGTTTCATGGCGCTCATAACCAATGCGGAGGGCAGGAACGGGGAGTTACTCAAATGCTGACTGGAAGAGGAACGTTTTCAGCATCCTACGAAAGCAGTCATAGGTAGGGCAGTGTCGAAAAGCAGACGGAAAGGAATTCCAGGTTTTGGGGGCCAAAAAAGAGAAACAAAGACCACCATGTTTTTTGCGTGTGATTTTGGGAATGACTAAAAGGTTGTGTGAGGTGGACCAGAGATCTCTCAGGGGCACATACCGCTTCAAACTAGAGGAGATGAAGACAGGAGCTTAATCAGACAGAGCTTTAAATATCGTGCAGCCAAGTTTGAAGGTGCAACGCTTAGTCACCGGGAGCCAATGCAGGCTCCGCAGCAGAGGCGAAACATGCTGGTGCTTGGGCTGATGGTAGACCAAGCGTGCTGCCTGATTTTGCACCAGCTGCAACCTATGGAGATGGTATGCAGGAATTCCCAAGTAAAGAGTGTTGGCATAGTCAATTCCGGACATAACGAGGGCCATGATGACAAGGATAAGTGCATCTCTGGTGAGGAACCTACTGATCTTACCTATCCAACGCAGATGGAAAAAGCAGGATGACGTGACGGCACTAATCTGGGGCCTCATGGATAGAACACCAGAAATGACTACGCTAAGACTCTTCACAGAGTTGACGGGGCAAGGAGGAGGCCCTAGTGAAGGAGGCCAAAAGCTGTCATTCCAAGGGTTGGCTGACCCGCCCACCAGCACAAGCTCGGTCTTGGTGAGATTTAATTTAAGCTGACTGTGATACATCCATTCCGATATATCGAGCATGGTAGTTTGAAAGCTGGTGCGGGAAGATAGGGAGGTGTCAATAGGGAAAATTAACTGCAGATCATCCGCGTAATTAAAAATTGTAGCCGCGGATTTGCGGAGGGAGGCTATTAGGGGCTGCATGTACAAATTAAATAACAAAGGGGATAGAGCGGAGCCCTGTGGGACTCCGCAGGGTAGGGGGGAGTAAGAAGCGGAGAAAGTAGACAGGTGCACTGCCTGGGATCGTTTATCTAGGAAAGATCTAACCCAGTCGAGAGCTACGCCCTGAATGCCGGCGTTGTAGACACGGTCGATCAATATTGCATGATCGACCGTGTCAAAGGCAGCCGACAGGTCCAATAGGACAAGTGCTTGGGAGATGTTGTTGTCGGCCCCCTTTCTCAGGGAATCCATCACAGCCACAATGACCGCCTCGGTAGAATGGAGTGGGCGGAACCCGGCTTGCCGGGCATCCAAAAAAGACGAGCTCTCAATAAAGGTGCTCAGGCAGCGAGTGACATATGTCTCCAAAAATTTTCCCAGATAAGGGAGGAGGAAGATGGGCCTGTAATTGCTCAAGACCGTAGGGTCGGCATTGGTCTTTTTTAGGATCGGTATCACAACTGCCTGTTTAAAGGAGTCCGGAACCACCCCCATAGCCAACGAGTTGTTAATGTGCCAATGGAGGGTCAGGGCAGGCCAGAAAGATTTCCCTCTGTCTCTTAGTCACCCAAATCAATAAGGTCAACAAACATTGAAGGTCTAGGAAAAATAGCCTCTTCAATATCACCGGGAATGGTATAAAGAAGTTGCGGGAGAACCAACATTTAAGCAATAGACACTCTCCCCAAGGGTGACAAAGGTAGCTGTGTCCAGAAGGTCAATGACGGTTGGATTGATGTCAAGGCCTTCCATAGATTCTCCTCGATTAGGTTTTTTTCAGAGTGGTACATTTATTTGTACACCCATTTGAATGTGTCATACCTACAAGACAGCAGGGCATCCCCCACGGAATAGTGTTGAGATGTAGTTGTCTATAACAAAGTAAATAAACTGAATTTCCTCCATGTTGACTCGCAGTGCGTAGATGTGGCCGCAAGCGTCCAAAGTCCACACAACCCCAATAGAATAATAGGGTCCGACGCAAATAAATCAGGGTATCGTCCGCATACGTGGAAACTATGTTTGGATGATCTCCCACGGGATAGCCTCAGAGTGCGTCTGTTTGTGTAGCATACGAGCCAATGGTTCCATGGCTAGGGCAAATAGCAAGGGAGACATGGGACAACCCTGCCTAGTGCCCCTTTAAATCCTGAAACTATCAGAGATAATTCTCCTTGTACATACTCTAGTGATAGGAAACTCATATAAAACACGTCTCTATTTACAAAAATCCCGACCCAGTCTGAGCTTTGCTAACACCGCTTGTAAATAACTCCATCCCAGGGTGTTAGAAGTCTTCTCTATATTGAGGGAGGTCAATCATGCCAGCGGGTTGGTCCGACATGCCCAGTCCATACCCCTGAATAGTCAGTGAAAGTTCAGAAACGTATTTCTGCACGGGATAAACCCATACTGATCCGAGTAGGATACCTTGTGTATCATTGATGTTAATCTACAGGCCAATACCTTACTCACCTCCTTATAGTCAAGATTGAGTCATGAGAAGGGGTGATACGATGCTAACTCCAAGGGGTCCCTACCAGGCTTGGAAGCACCGTTATTAAGACTTACCTCATACTGTGCAGGAGTCTGCCCTGTTTTTGGCCGGTCCAAAAGACGAGGGGTGAGAAGAGCCAGGAACGTGGTGGAGAACTCTACTATTAGAATATCAGTGCCGGGGTATTGCCCCTAGCTATCTGTTTAATGGCCAGCTTAACTTCCTCCAGTGTCAGGGGGTCATCCAATTCCGGTTTCAGAAGTGAAGCAAGAAGAGGCATCTCAAGAGGGAGTAAATACGGTGCAATTTCGTCTTGATGTACAAGCAGAGGTGCTTGGCAGACTGTCCTATAGTAAGTTTTAAATTCCTTATTAATGGCCATTTGGGAGTTCACAACAGTCCCCGTGGGTATACAAATAGCACCTATAACGGTATGGGGACAATCAGAAGTAAGTAACCTGGCCAATAAACTGCTCGCTTTATCCCCCAGGTCATGCTGATATTTAGTGTATTCCCTGTAATCAAGAGCAGATAGGTGGCAGGACACTTCTCTATGCGTGGAACGGATATACTGTAAGTTGCGGAGCCCATCCGGATCTACTTCCTTTGCCCATTCCGCCTCCCGAAGCAGCCTGTCCAACTCAAATATTTCCTCTTTATACCAAATTGTGTAGACCTACATTCCTCTCTTGTCGTTATCTTGAATGCATCCCACTCAATCACTTCATGTATGGCCGTACCTTCAATCTCTGAGAAATATTAAATGATCCGTTCACCCACCCGAATTTGATACAGTTCATCTGCCAGCGCCTGCGGTTGGAGACACCAAGTACGTATCGTGGAGGAATTTGTCCCCATTGGAAGGTCACAAGTAATGGGCAATGTTCAGACAATGTCCTAGCCAAATACTCATCCCCCTTAAAGGTGGACATCAATTCCCTATTCGCATAGATGGATAAGTTACTTAACTACAGTAACTCTGTATCTCAGAGACATGGTCTAGCCGCAGATTACTTACCTTGTGAATCCTCCCCAGGTACCAGACTGGATCCGGAAAACTTTCCAAGATACACCTCTGCACGATGCTGGAGTACGCAGTGTGACTCCGTAATGACGTCATCTTCGGACATGACGTAGACGGAGTTCATATAAGCCACCACCGACACGCTGACGTCAGTTTCTTCTCTGAACTCTTCTGCGCCAGAATGAGGACCCATTATTTATTTTATTTAAACAACTTGTAAAACACGCAAACACCCGTAAGTGTCTCAGCGCTATGTGCTGAAAAAGGAAAATCATAAGGCTGGAAGAAATGCCTGTTACTTGAAAAGCCAAGTTTTTATTTGTTTCCTGAATGATAGCATAGTGTGACTAACCTTGATCTGCGAGGGAAGACAATTCAACAGTTTAGCCGTGGCAACTATGAAACTTCTGTCGCCCCAGTTGGTTCTCTTAGTTCTAGGGTCGACAAGAAGATTGGCACCTGCTGAGCGAAGGGATCTGATGGGCGTGTATGCCAGAAAAGATTTCTTCAAGAATTCCGGTCATGTATTGTGAATGGCCTTGTAGGCGATACAGAGAGCTTCAAATTCAAATTCAATTCAAATTTGCTTTATTCGATAAAACAATTATCATAAAAGCATACTACATATAAAAAGTCACATTATAAAATCTTTTTGAAAAAGCAAATAAATTCATCCTGTATGTAAAAATTATTTTGTGCAATTTTACAGGGTAAATATTCAATTAAAACCATAAATAGCAACTATAAAAACAGATCAAGCAGCAGTATAGATTCGATAAATTACTGAGGTGATAGAGATCGAAGCTTGTGCCTTATTATCCAAGCACAGCCCAAGTATTTGGCCACACCACAAACCAGAGTTAAAGAGGAAGTGTTGATTCTTAAAATGCGTAATGCGACACAATAATCCGTGCAGCCAAGTACTTTGCATACTGGTTTGAGCCATTTGGCTCTTGCCGTCCTGTAGGCAGGACACGCAAAGAGAAAATGAGGAATGGACTCTTTAGGAGCGGTACAGCCTGGGCATGATTCAGATGATGTGCTAAACCTATTCCAAGCTTCAGTCGTGCTGTTGAGTGGGAGTGTCCCTAATCTCAACTTCATAAAAAGAACCCTATCCCTAGGTATTTGTATAAAATTTAGATAGGGTTCTAATATTGGAATGGATTTGTGCACGAAGAACTCCTCAGTGAGTTTCCCAAGTTTAGGGTTGCGCAACTCTCTATTCTGTATCCATTTCCAATAGGCATTTTTAAGCTCCTGCTTGGTCGGCGGAATCTGTCTAGTCCAAGCCTCCCCAAAGCCAATGTCCACTAGGAGCTGCCTAAGGTTGGTCAACCATCGAATCCTATTCCCTGTGTCAGCTTGTATCACTTCGCTGAGTCCTGCTGCGTAGTGGGTGAGCTCTGGAATGCGAGCCCAAAAAAGTAATGGACGAAGACGTGCAATGTCCTGAATAGAGCGCCTTCCCATATCGCAATATAAGGGTTGTAGCAGAGTGGATATCGGAAGGGAGATAAGATCTCTAAGAAATTTGTTCTCAGATCTGACAAGTTCAACAGCATTTTCAAAGCCCCATAATTCCGCCCCATACAGGGCAACGCTTTACCATCGTAGACCGCGAGGGCAGGGGCTACTGGTCTACTCGAGGAAAGATGTTGCTCTCGTACTATGGCCCCTGAAACCTGTTTATGAGGAGCATTTTGGCTAGATGGGAACTCCATTTCATGCCATTAGAGACCCAGATTCCCAGATAGTCAAAAGACTCCACAGTGTCTAATATGGTATCGTTTAGGGTGATGTTGTTCCTAAAGCATTTCGATGGGTTGATCGCCATGAGCTTTGTTTTGGTTGTGTTAATTATGAGCCGACGAGATATACAGAACAAACTAAACCGTTTAAAAGTTTTTGGAGGCCGCTGGGTGTTTTGGATATCAGAAGAGTGTAGCCGGCGAAGAGGAGCGTTGGTGTTTTTTCCCCAGCCAAAATAGGGGCATCGACCGGGTCCTCTCTAAGATGGCTTACCAGCCCGTTCATATATAAAGAGAACAGGGTGGGTGCCAGCACGCACCCTAGGCACATGCCCTGTTCACTTCGACCCTCTCTGGCAGCTGGCCCTGTGCACCCCATCTAACTCTGGCATAGTTATCCTTGTGCAGACGCTTAACAAAATCAATAATCTGTGGAGAAATGCCCAGTTCTTGTAACACCAGCCAGAGCTTGTCCCGAGGCACTAGATCGACAGCAGTCTTTATATTTATAAAGGCCAGGTACAAGCTGCCCTTCCCAATTGTCACAACTTTCCAGTTAATCAGGAAAAGTCTGAAGACCTGGTCCATTGTGCCAACTTTTTGCCTAAAGCCTGCTTGGTAGTGGGAGAGGACCTTTTCGTCCTCGATCCATGACCTTATCCTCATAAGGAGAACCCTGCCTACCGCCTTCTGAATCACATCGATTAAGCTAATCGGCCTGTAGTTGGCAGGGTCCTCCCTATCTCCTTTTTTATAGATTGGGACGACCTCGGCCCCTCTCCATGAGTCGGGGACTGCAGCCCCCCTGTCGATTGCATTCATTGAAAGTACAATGAACTGAGCTCAAGGCTTCCGATCGTGCAGAAGGAGGTCTCCAGGGAGGCCGTCAGCGCCTGCAGCCTTTCCAGGAGAAATGCTATTTATTGCTGATTCTACCTCATGAAGATCAAAACAGTCTGAAAGAAAAGAAGGTATGGGAAGGGTAATTTCTACTCCAATGTGGACTGTGGGGGGACCTTCGTTACCCGAATATAGTTTAGTGAAGTGGTCTTGCCATATCTGCCCAGTAATGTGGTTCGGCATAGGGTCTGATCCTTTCCTCTCTCCTCTTTTGAGTAAGTCCCAGAATAGGGTTGAATCCCTCAATTTTGATGCATGTATGAGTTCCTGCCAATGATCCTCGTTCCAACTGCGTTTTGCATCAGCAAGTGACTTATTGTATGCTTTCCTTGCTGATCGAATCGCCGTAGGAACTTTCTTTTTGAGCGCTTCAGTCATAAAGCCTGCCTCTTCGCCCTACATGTTGGTGTGTACCATGCATTTGTGGTCTGCGCCAGACCTCTATTTGGGCCTTGTTTCCCTTCGACAATAAAAAAGGATCCTATCCTATCTGTTGTTTCTAGATAGACTGCAGGAAATTTCGCTTGGGTCTCTGCATCTCTGGGTAACCCTTCAAGTTCCCTGATCTTTTGGTCCAGGATTTGCCTGATGTTTGATATTTTAGATTTGTGTTGCGACACTCTAAGCCACTTAAGCCGTCTATTGCAGTTTGAGTGAATTATTTCTCTTGTGGACATTAGGGGAATTGTAGGTGCGTCTAAAATGAAAGATGACCAGACATTATTCATTTGAAGGTAAAGCGGGTAATGATCGCTTACAGAGGTGGATTTGACAACCATATCCAGAAGGTCCCTCCATAAACAAACATCAATTAGGATATAGTCAATACGGGACGGGGAACTTATCCTATTAAAGGTATTAGAGCCCATGAGATCAGATCGTGTCCTCCCGTTTACAGCTCTTAGATTGAATTCCTAGGTGAGCGCGTTGATTTGAACTGCCATCTGCGACCATATTTTGATTGGGGCTAAGTTGAGAGTCGGGATGTTCCATTTACTATCCTCCTCGGCCATTCCCAAAAGGTCATCTGCACTCAAAGGTTCGAATGTGCGCAGTTCAGGTCGCCAGCTACTATGATGTTGGAGCGCGGCAGAATGTTAGTCAGCTCTTGCTCCAGTGCTGATACGGTCAAAGATGTTTGGCCTCCCACAGTTCCCCTAGCATATACATTGAAAAGCTCTAAAGTTGCTCCGTTGGGTGACCCTCTAATGGTCAGATGGAGAATATCTGGAGACGAACAGGTGTGTGATGTAACTGTCCAGTTCAATGAAATGCTGATCCAGATTATTAAGCCCCCTGACGGGCGGCCCTTACCCGTACTGGTAGCTGGCCCAAAGTAGGAGGTGTAACCAGATTTGTGTATGGGAGCTAGGCTCCAGGTCTCCTGAAATAAGCAAACGTCAAAACTTTCAAAAAACTCATTCCAGTCAGGCAGCAATACCTTCTTCTGGGGCCAGCTATATTCCAGGAAAGGGCTTTGAGCAAATTTATATTTGGAATAGCAACAGGTACTTTGTTGCGTAGAGTATTACCCTGAGGGCATGACTGGGTATCAGACGGTGCCTCTCCCATGTTTCCACCCCTGGGAGAGGGATTCGAGCTTGGGGTAGTCATCCTTCTGCTGGCTCCATATAGTTTAATGTCATTAATCTGGTTTGAGCCCCTATTTAGTCAATCGACCACATGCAGGCTAGACTCACCTCCCGACGTCCCTAAATCTTTCCAGCCTTTTGGCCTAGATAGAGACGGAAGAGGGAAGGCTCTGGGGAGGAAGTGCGGAACTCTAAGGCCAGCAAATTCTCAGCTAGATTGACATCTGATAAGGTCAGCTCTATGCAGTCCAAATGAGAATTGCGCGATGTAAGCCTCCTCACTCTGACAATGTCTTCCCGGATTATAGACCTACAACCCCGCACATGTCATATCCAATGTGTTGCTTTATTACGTAAGGACTTGTTACTCTCAAACCCATGCGTGGTAGAGCATTTTGGGACTTTAACCATGGACACTATCGGTGGATTGTCCCCCTGGGAGGTAGGGATTCGGTTTTTGTGGACCCCAACCTGGATGTTGATACTGAGAGGTTATGTCAATGTTGGGGGGACTGGAAAGGGCCCCTGTTGATTTAATCGCATCGACAAAATATATATTTTTTAATGTAATTTGAAGTGGCGGTCTGAGGATGGGGGCCTTTCACCAGATTCGGAGGCTCAGGATGAGTCCCACCTCCCGCCCAGGATAGAGAACTACTCTGCAGCCTGCTAGAGAAGGTGGAGTGTACTGAGTCAGGACGCTGGATCTGGGAACGGACGGCTGGAGGGAGGGGCTCAAAGCTATGGTTTAGCTCCACCACCAGTCTCCTTAGTGACTCCACCTCATTTGCAATAAACCCATAATCTGTGTTAAGTCCTTGTTTAGGCCTGCACAATTAAATTTATGTAATGAACCAGCAATTACACTAGGCACTGGTTTGCATAGTGCGGAAAGTGAACTTTCCTCATCTAATGTTTCCAAGGCGGCAAACCTATTTGTGCAGACAATAGAAGTAATCTGCTTATCACTGGCATAACCTCCTAATTCTTCTGGAACACATGAATCTGGAGATGGGGAAGGGGTTGCCTCTAGGGTCGATTTCTTGGGCTGGTCGAGTAATGGGCCAAACTGGATAGGGCTAGGTGGTTCCCGAAGCTTCTTCTTAAATATTAGTGGAATCACTTGCTTGGATTTCCTGGCAAATAGCTCCTGTGGGTTATTATTGGGGGTGTCTGCAACAGCAGTTTTTGCCCCTAAAATCTCTTCACAGTCGCGGACTATCGACTCAATCCTATCTAGAACGCAATTCCTGGCTGCATGCCTTGTATTCTTGGCCTTTTTCCCTTTCTTGCCCCCAGAGGAACCACCGTCCCCTCCCCCACCCTCCATTGATTTCCTCTTACCCATGACTTTAACTGCAATTCCTCAACGGGAAGTAGAAATGTACATGTAGTAGGTCGCTATTAGAGGGGGTAGGGTGGCAATCACCACAGTAAACACCTCTTAGGAATAGTAATGGAAGGGAACAATAGACAAATGAAAAAGGAAAATAAATAAAGGTCCGTGTAATTGACTACAAATTAGATAAAAGTACCTTTAGTCCCTAAAACAGAAATACCAGGAGGGTAGCCCTGCCCTGCCTCTTTCGGGCAATGACGGGCAAGGACGGTCCCGCCCGCGTTCTGCGAAGCGGGTGTCGCGAGCAGCAATATAGCCGGTAGTGGTGGGAGGGGCTGGAAAAGACAGCTGGTTTCGCCCCGCTGGATCCTGGGCTCTGAAGTCCTTGCCCGTGGCGTAGAGCCCCCAACTAAGCTGCTAACAGCGATGCGTCACCCTTTAGTCTTCTATTATAGGCTCTTGGGCTAGGGGGCAACTTCAAATCTGGTAGTTTTTGCAGGTTCGTAGTTTGCTCCTCTCTCCTCTAAAAGCTCACTGTGCGGCAATAGGCAGCTCCTGTGTACCCCCTGTGCTCACAAAGAGAAAGTGCTGTTATAGGCCCCCTGCATGGCTCAGGGACATGGCAGACCAGCCCGATGCAATACCGGTACAGTGCTGGCCCCCTGCGCCTCAACCAAAGTCACCACGCTCAGCTCCCGGCCTCCCAACAGAAGCTTCCACCGGAGCTCAGTACGGGATGGCAGAGAGTACAGTAGATGTATAGGAGGGAGGTAGAAGGCACGCTAGGTTACTGGACAGGCACTCGAGCTTACTCTCTACCGCAACTTCTCCCTCAAGGTCGTTTGTCCGTGACCGAGGCGTGCGCTTGTCCTGCCGACTGTCTCCATATCCGCTTGCTGCCGCTTGCCGCCACCTAGTCCGGATCACTTCAACCGTGGAAACCCCCACCGTGAGGGAGCAAAGAGGGGCAAAAAAATCGATGAAGCCGCAGCAACTCGGTGTGGTGCTCTGCGGTGCGGTATGATACGGTGCTCAGTAGTCAGTACTTGGCGTCCTTGCTCCACACTCGCTCGAACACTGCAGCTGCAACTGACTGACTGTCGCATCAAAACGTGGCACTGGAATCCAAAACGATCTCCTAAGTTATATCTATTTTGTTTTTGGAGGCACCCTCTGATTCTTCAATATTCTTCATGTGCTGCCACTGGTGACTTGTTATCGAGCTTCAAATTTCAATCTGCTTCTTATTGACAGCCAATGGTGCTGTCGCCTCCACATAAGAGATGGACTGACACTTTGGAGTGTCCGACAGTGTCCTAGCGGCTGCGTTCTGCAGCAACTGCAGCTTACTAAGGACCATTTCCTGTGCATTAATTAAAAGGTTATTGCAGTAGTCAACTTTAGACATGATCAGAGAAAAAATTAACTTTCTCCTGGTACCAGCCGGGATAAAAGGCAACAATTTCTTTTTCATTCTTAAGACATAGAACAATGAGGAGACCACTGCGTTAGCATGATGTTTAAAAGATAATTTATCATCAAAAATGACACCTACGTTTCTGGCTTTCTTAACCAGGATTGGGGGTGATCCCAATTTAACTGGCCACCAGCCCGAAGACCACCCCGGGATACATTTCCAAAAACCATGACTTCTGTCTTGGCCGAGTTTAATTTAAGGCAGTGACTTGACATCCAGGTACTGATGGCCAACATGCCATCGTGAAAGCTAGCCGAAACTGTGTCCCCATTTTTTTGCACAGCGAGCACCAATTGAGTGTCATCTACATATGACGTGAGACTAAGCCCAAACGGTTTGATTACTTATGCTAAGTCGGTGACGTAAATGTTAAAGTCGGACTTAGAGAGGATTCTTGCGGAACTCCGCATGGGAGTCAAAAAACGGGGAACTGAAATTGCCCAGGCTAGCTAACTGGGTGTGATTAGATAGAAATGAGGACAAAAGGGCTTTGGCCTTGTGCCCAATGCCTAGGGCAGAGAGACAAATGATCAGCATAGCATGATCAACCGTGTCAAATGCTGCCGAAAGTTCCAGTGCAAAAAGAACAATTGATGGACAGAATGCAGAGCAATGTCATACATTCACCCCAGGACAGAGATCTGGGCCTAAATCCATCATTATTTTGCTCACCATGCCATTCCAGTTTGAACCAAGCATATGCAAATCAGTCTTGACCCTGCACTCAATGGGAACAATCCGGCTTGAACTGCCAGGCCAGGTCCTCCCTCGACTGGAAACAAGCATTAGAGGACCAGTTTCAGGGTTTCACCCCTTATCAGCCAGGATAGATTGACTCCAGTGGCATGGAGAGCACGGAACCCACGTCTGGGCATACCCGTCCCGCTCGGGGTGACAAATGCAAAAAGAACAATTGATGGACAACATGCAGAACAATGTCATACATTCACCCCAGTACAGAGATCTGGGCCTGAATCCATTATTTTTTTTGTTCATCATGCCATTCCAGTTTGAACCCAGTCATATGCAAATCAGTCTTGCCCCTGCACCCAGTGGGAACAGTCCAGCCAGAACTGACAGGCCAAGTTCTCTCTGGACTGGAAACAAGCATCCTAGTACCGGTTTCGGGGTTTCAATTGCACCAGTACTGCTGCACCTCTTTTGTCTAACACAAACCTAATTTCGTCAGAAGCTTTAATGAGTGCAGTTTCTGTGCTATGGCCTTTCCTAAAGCCAAACTGTGGGGCGACCAACAGCTTATTCTCCTCACTAAATTGAGCCAGCTGTGTGTTCATACATTTTTGGAGGAGTTTGGCTAACAAAGGGAGACGCTCAATTGGTCGATAGTTATTGGTCTCCCCTGGATCCAAATTAGGTTTTTTTTTAACAACGGAAGAATAGAGGCCTTTTTCCATTGGGAAGGATATGTGCCTGAGCTGAACATAGAGTTGCAAATGTTGGCCAGGTTTGTATCTATTAGGTCTGGGATCAATTTCAGAAGTGAGGGGGCGGCAAGTGTCGAACTGTGAACCTGATTTGGCCGTGTTAACCAGATCAGTTATCTGTTCCACTGAGGCTGGCCTAAATTCCATGAAGTCGGAGCTGTCCCGTACCTTGCTATTTAAATCCAGCTGATTCTCGCCCACAGTGGAGGCAGTAAAGTTCGAATAAAGTTGCTCCACCTTATCATGAAAGCTGCAGGTTAACGAATCGCAAAGTGCTTGGGATGCTATCTTAGCAGAGTTGTCTGCTGGCCCTGCCAATTTATAAACCACCTGAAACAGATGTTTGGCAGAGTCTTATGCGGTTTCTATTTTCCTAGAGTAGTAGTTACTTTTTCAGTTAAAATGAGACATTTATAGTTTGTCAGTGCCAACTTATAGAGAGATTTCTCATGGTTGTCATAATCTAGGTGCCCGTGCCTCTCTTGTTTCCTACAACGTTGTTTCTCCAATCTCAGTGCCTCAGAGAACCATGGGGCAGAAGGAGCTGTTCTGTTTTTAGAAACTGTTTTATACGGTACTAGTTTAGCAAAAGTGTTTTGGAGCCAGTCCATATAGTTTGTAGTGGCCAGTTCTGGGTCTGGAATATCTTCTGGCTGGGTATCAATTAGATGCTGTTTGAGAATAGCCTAATGTATTCCTCTCCAAGCCGTAAACTTTTTGGGGGGTTGAGCTGGAGTGTAAGGCAGTAGCGTGCAGAATACGAATATCGAAAAGTACTGCATGGTGATCAGACCAAGTCAGAGGGAGGATCTCATTGACCGAGATCTTCTCAATGTTTGTAAAAAGACCATCCAGTGTGTGCCCAGCTAAATGCGTGGGGCCATTAACTCTTTAAAAAATTTCCTAACACCTCTAGCTCTGAGGTAAGGGATAAAGAATCCTCATCTTCGGTGGCTTCCAAATGAAAATCAAGTTCCCCCAGAATGGTAAAACTAGATTCACCAGTGGTGGGTTCCAGTAAGTTTCCTTCCGACGATAAAAAGTCTCCCATAGGGCCCGGTGGGCGGTATAGGAGGGTCCCCTTAAATGATTGAGAGCATTATGTTGAAATTAAATGCCTCTCATACCATGGAGGGAACCATCTCTATCATTACTGGTAGATCGTTTCGGTGGATGAGAGCCAAACCTCCCCCTCTTTTCTTTAATCTGTCGCATCTGTATGCAGAGAAGCCGTCAGGTGTAACAATACAGAAGTCTGGGCCTGCTGAGGGGTCGGCCCACATTTCCGTAATAAAAAGTAAATCAAGATGATAGTTATCTAAAAACTCTGCTATTTTATATTTGTGCTTTGGGAGAGAACGTGTATTGATCAGGGCAGAATAAACCTTGTCGTTTTCCTTAAGCTTTTTAGCCAGTGTGATACCGAGCACAGTTTGAGCCAAGTTTGCTGTACCCAGTCTTGAGCCTCCAATCTAAACCCACAGGTGGAGCAAAAAACTATGCTCCTATTGGGGAGCTACGCAGGATTTAGGCAGCACAGACGTTCTTGCGCCGTTTACCACCATTATTAAAAGCACTTAATCTCTTGCTGGTATAGGAAGCTACACATTGCTGTATACCTGGAGAACATGATCCAGGGGTCCTGGCGCTGGGTGCGGTCCAGGCGTGGACGGGCACAATCGGGCTTGCCTTTGGCTAGCCCGCTACGAGTGTCTGCTGTGCGACGGCGCCATGCTGTGTATTTATCTTGAAGGAGGCAGAAGAGCCCGGCAGAGCCCAACAACTAGCACGCCAACCTCCCTAAATTCCGGAAATAGAGGGCGAGTAAAAGAAAAGTTACAGCAGTCTTCCCTACCTCCACTCAGTCAGCACCTTAGAGCTGCGGTGGACCAGGGAGTAGGAAAACCGTCGTAATGCCAGGTGAGTAGACCCGTTAAAAAACAGTCTGCTAGCAACCCGTTTAAAAAGTATAAGACATATATGCCACTGTGTTGAATGCAAATAATAAAAACAGATCTTTAAAAAAAAATAAGTATAAGACAACATGTTTTAAGAGAAATAAAATCAATAAATTCAAATTAGCAGCAAATTACTTCAGGAAAAGTGGTAACGAACATAAAAGGCAATTTGACAGACAGCACTAACCTCCCAGCAGTACAGAAACTGGCATCGAAACAATGTGTCCAAGAAGATAAAATACCTTTGAAAGAAATTGGAAGGCATCTTATTTGGTTTTTATCATCATTCATCATTTATTTTTTATGTTTGGGAAAAAGCCAATGAACAATCTGATTGTCAAAGCAGAAGACTGGAAAACAATCAACACTGGAGAAAACCAGGGCCTAAGACCAAGCAGAGAAGAAACTGCTGGGAGCAGAACACTAGAGAACCATCAGCACTGGTGAAAACCAGGCATGATGATTAAACAGCAAATAACTACTGGTGTGGAAACCGGGTCCATGGAATAGACAACCTCATAATTGAGGAAGTGCAATGGTGGGGAAACCAGAGCCATGGAAGTGAGAACCTCATACTTGAGAAAGTTCGCAGAGGGGGTGGATACCAGATACAGCATTACTGAAGGTAAGTAACTTAGCCATCAGAAACAGACATCTATCCGCAGATTCCTTACCTTTTGAATTGGATACCAAAGCCATAACACACTCGGAGGTGGGTCTGCGAATTAGGCCACCCAAAGTTCTCGGGAAGAGAACCAGCCGTTGACAAGTAAGGAGAGACCTGGCATATGTATTAACTGCAAAAATCACAAGACCCCCACCCTCCGTCTCCTCAATACCGAGGGCCCCATCAGGAGAGTATCCGAGCAATAAGAAATTATCCACTAACTGCATGCTTATTAACAGTAGATCAGCCCCCAAGCACACAATGGAATTAGCGGAAGCCATGCTCTCTCAGGATTTAGATATTGCGTTCATCACGGAGACGTGGCTGAACGAGATCTCCCTTCTCTGTTTTGACTTGCTGGTGCCCCCAGGTTTCTCCATCATCAACAAAGCTAGAAAAGACCACCGAGGTGGAGGTGTTGCCATCATCCATAAGGAGGACATAGACATCGCTGTAATGGACTCCTGCAAGTATAGCTCCTTTGAATATCTCACTGTCAGCATCAAAACGAAGGACAACAACCCATTAGTTGGTCACCTGCTCTATCACCCACCAGGTAATACCCCCACATTTGGGGAACACTTATCCGACTTGATTGCCCACTGCGCTCTCAAAGACACTAACTACCTAATCCTGGGTGATCTCAACCTACGCTGGAACGAAGCCAACAACACACTAATTCAATCTCTCAATAATCTCCTCTGCGACAATAACCTGTCCCAACACTGCTCGGAAGAAACTCACAACAAAGGAGAGACCTTGGATGCCATTACTGCCCATGGAGACGTATTCACGATTGACAACATTCTTCCAGTGGACTGGTCGGATCACCACATGATCTTATTCCACAGCAACAAAAAAGTTCTATTCCTGCCTCCTGTTCTAGACCCCCCCCCCCCCCCAAATGACCCAGAAACCTCAGCCAGATCCCTCTGGACATCATGGAAGAAAGACTAAAGTTGCTCCTACACAGTGGCAAGGAACTTTCCAAAAATGATCTCACCTCGCTATATAACATGAATATGGTATCCCTGCAGGACTGACTTGCACCCCTGAAACTTAAAAAAAAAACGAGCAATTCCGACCCGATCTTGGTTCGACTCTGACATCAATGACGATAGGAGACAATTAAGAGCCTCAGAAAGACGCTGGAGGAGCATGCCCACTACCCTCCACCACGATCAACTCAGAACTATCAGGGAGAAATACAACAGTCAAATCAAGAACAAAAAATCTGCATATTTCCGTTCTGCACTGGATTGCGCAAAAAACAGACCCTAGGAGCTCTTCAAGATTATCAGACAACAAACCCGATACGTCCTTGGGTCAGGCTTCCAAAGAACGGTGCGACAACTTTGGCATCTTTTTAACGACAAGATCTCAAAGATCGAGCGCTCTCTGGACATCAACTGCTCCTCCCCTTCCCATAGCAGCCCAGCTGGGGTGCCTAGTTGCCCTCCCACTCCAATACTAAATCCTGGTCACTCTTCCAGCCCATTCCAGAGGAAGAGATAGTTAAACTTATCTCCACCTCTAAACCCTCATCTCACACCCTAGACCCTCTCCCTGCTCAATTCACCCAAAAATTGAAACTCTTCCTTGCTCCACTCTGGTGTAGGATTATAAACAGCTCCCTAAAAACCGGAATCGTTCCCGATTGTCTGAAAGTGGGTCAAGTCACCCCGCTGCTGAAAAAACCAGGCCTGGACATAAATGACCTAAACAACTTCAGATCTGTCTCCAACCTTCCTCTTCTTTCCAAAATCCTGGAAAGATGTGTACTCCAACAATTAGCGCAACACCTGGACAATACCAACCTCCTCGACTCCATCAGTCGGGATTCAGGAAAGGATGCAGCACTGAAACCGCAATCCTCAACATAATTGATGATATTCACAAATCACTGGACTCAGACCAATGCTACCTCCTTATTCTCCTAGACCTATCGGCAGCATTCGACACAGCTGACCACAAACTTCTCCTCAAAGCTCTCGAAGAAAGAGCTGGTTTAAACGTGGTGGTCCTCAAATGGTTCTCCTCACTCCTACTTAACCGCTCCCAGAGAATCAAAATCAGATGCTTCGAATGCGACCTTTAACCAGTCTTGAGGGGAGTCCCCCAAGGATCAGTGCTCTCTCCTCTACTCTTCAACGTTTACATGGAACCCCTCGCCACCTTACTCAGAAAAGCAAACATCCCATTTTCACCTATATGCTGACGACACCCAAATCTACCTGGAAATCTCCTCTGCCAAAGACATCCAAAGACTCAACGAAACACTAAGAGAAGCGCAATGTTGGCTGTCAAGCATCCACTTAAAACTGACCCCGAACAAAACCGAACTACTCCTCATCTCGAACAAAGAAAAGAACCCACAAGTGGTTGAGTGGCTAAAAGAGATCGATGCACTCAACGGGAACCTCACCCTGTCTGATTCTGTTACATCAGTATGCATCACGCTAGACTCAAAACTGGACATGACCAAACACATTAAGATTTCGGATAAGAGCGCCTTCCTTAACCTGAAGCTCCTAAACAAAATAAAACCTTTCATTCCACCCGAAATATCTCAAACAAGCCACTCAAGCATTGGAAATGCAGTCTTCTCGAGAATAGCAAAAACACACCTTGCTCCGCTGAAAGCCACCCTTAATACGGCTGCCAGAATGGTCACTGGAATATAGAAATTTGACCACATCTCTCCTGCACTCAAAGAACTCAAGTAGCTACCAATAGAAATGTGGGCGAACTTCAGAACGGCCTGCCTCACCCACAAAGCCCTCCACACAGGCAAACCCTAATATCTGGCGTCCAGACTCAAAAAAGCAGGTCAGAACAGGAACCTTAGAAGCTCCAATACCTTACTTCTTATCCCACTAAAACCACAAAAACAAAAAACCGCGGCCAGATCCTTCGCCGGCAATGCGCCCAAAATATGGAACTCTATCCCCCCCCACATCAGAACTATTCCCTCCTTTGCTAAATTCAAAAGCCAGCTCAAAATCCTTTTCCTCAATCGATCCCTAGCGAATAGATAGTATCAGTCGGAGTGCTGAAAATGACACTATACCTCTCCTGGTTGTGGGACAACAAGTCCTTGTATGGAACTCCTCAACACCATCTTTACTTCGACTCCCATCAGGATTGTCTAATTGTATTGTAATTTGTTCTGCTCTCATTTGCTCGCTTTATTGTAATATGTTCTGCTCTCGTTTGTTTTGCTCGGCAATTGTTGTGAAGCGCTCCAATACCCTCCGGTCAGGCTAGCGCTATACAAAACTTCGTAAATAAATAAACTGGCAACAATGGTCCTAGGCATGTTACAGGAATAGTGGCTGGACCACAGGTATAGAAAATTATTTCCTGGAGGTAAGAACGCGGAGAAGTGAACCTGAATACAACGGTCAGTCACTCTGAAGAGAAGGCAGGACACTAACAGAGGAAGTACACTTAGGTATAGGATACCCAGGGTAAAAAGGAAAATAGACTGTAATACCAGTCAATCAAGGGAATACCAAAAAAATAAGAACGAGAGATACAATAGAAAGCTGATCTGGAAAGTAGATCAGCAAACAAAGTAAATCAGAAAGAAGAGAATGTTCGGAACAGAAGAAGAGACCATTCCATCAAGGGGATGAAGTGTTCCCACCACATGTGGACAGGGATATCACCTCACAAAACACACCTTCAAGTAAGAACTTGAAGCACTTGAAAGGCAAACAATAAGTGACAGAACAGGAGACAAGACGCCCTGAGGAACCCAAAGGGGAACTCCCCAACCCATGCTGCAAAAGCATGGAGCCTAGGAACAAAACAGCATGGAACAACCAGACAAGAAAAGCAAGACAAGGATAGCAAGCTAGAATGTCCTCAGAAAATACATAGACCCTCAGAGCGAACAGAGAGGCTCAACTAACGTGAAAACCCTTGAAGAGGGAGGCATAAGACAACAGCATAAGCACAGCGTCAATCGTAGTGCAAGCCAGAAGGACGCATCCACTATGCAATCCCAACTGTATAGGAACAGAAGATGGTAATAATTGAGAGCATCTACCAAAATGCGCATAACCAGAGAAATACCAAAAGAAAAACATATGTACGTGGCACAGATAGAGACCAATGTATATCGTAAATACATACAGACCCGAAGACACTGAATATTTTGCAAGGTTGGAATTGTGTGGTGAGAAAATATATATATATATATATTCACTGAAAAAACCATAGGTTATAGACCATATATAGTTAGGAATTAGCATTTACAAAACCTTGAAAATTCACTGAAAAAACCATAGGTTATAGACCATATATAGTTAGGAATTAGCATTTAAAAAACCTTATTTTACTCACACAAAACCATTGAAATTCCATATATAGTTAGTTGTACTAACTATATATCGCGCACCCGCAATCCACTGCTGATCATGTCACATATTACATCATTCATGACATGGTCAGTGACATCACTGATGACATCACTGATGACATCTCAAATGACATCACTGATGACATCACTGATGACATCTCAAATGACATCACTGATGACATCACATCACAACTGAATGAGTGGATGTATAAGTGTCTGAATGAAGGTTTTAGTAGGTGCGTGACTGACTGTATGAGTGAGTGATTAAATGTGTCTCACTGAATGCATAGGTTAGTGACTAAACTGTCTTAATTTGTGCATCATTATGTCTGGTATTCTGTAAACTGCTGCATGTGTTGATCAGTAGCTATATGAGTAACTATATGGGTTATTGATTGATTGTCCAAGTATTTGTATGGGAGACTGTGTGTGTGGCTGGCTGGGAGATGTGTGACTCTGTGCAGATCAATGTGTTCTTGTATCAATGATTTATAAGAGAGTAAGTATGTGTTAGAATATGTTTGAAAATGTAAGGTACTCTATGTTTAACTGTATAGATTAGAAAATGGAAGTGTGATTGATTCTTTACAGGACTGACTAGGTGTGTGAGTAACTCCAAGGATGAGTGGCAGAGTGTGAGTGTCTGTATAGGGTGTATGAGTGCATATGATAGTGTTGTAAAGATGAGTGATTGTATGTATGAATGATTGTATGGGTGAATGAGTGAATGTGTGTGTAGACGTAGGAATCAGTGAGTGCGTATGTAGTAACTAGTATTGGTGTGTCAATTGTTTAAAAAAATATATTCTGTATTTAACACTGGGTGTAACAGAGGTTATATTAAAGTGTGAGGAGATGCATTGTATTGTCACATGAATGATATCATCAGTGATGTGACCATTGATGTCAAATGAGATGTCATCAGTGATGTCATTTGAGATGTTATCAGTGATGTCATTTGAGATGTTATCAGTGATGTCATCAGTGATGTCATGTGAGATGTCATCAGTGATGTCATCAGTGATGTCATTTGAGATGTCATCAGTGATGTCATCAGTGATGTCATTTGAGATGTCATCAGTGATGTCATCAGTGATGTCACTGACCATGTCATGAATGATGTAATATGTGACATGATCAGCAGTGGATTGCGGGTGCGCGATATATAGTTAGTACAACTAACTATATATGGAATTTCAATGGTTTTGTGTGAGTAAAATAAGGTTTTTTAAATGCTAATTCCTAACTATATATGGTCTATAACCTATGGTTTTTTCAGTGAATTTTCAAGGTTTTGTAAATGCTAATTCCTAACTATATATGGTCTATAACCTATGGTTTTTTCAGTGAATTTCATTGGTTTTTTAAAAGCTAATATCTATAGCTGTAAAATGTATTCTTCTTTAAATCCAAAAATATATTTTATATGTTTATTAATAATTTTTTTTAAATATTTTTTTTGTTTCGCTCCCGGTCCGCGAACCGGGAAGCTTCCCGTTAGCTCAATTTGATTCCGCGACCCGGTCCGCGAACCGGTAAGAAATCAACATAGTGACGGTATCGCGTTGCCGCGTAATGCGTCTTATGACGTACTGCGTTAGCGCACCCGGAAGTGCCCCGGGGCGCGGACCGAGGCGCGAAACGCAGCTCCCCGGAAGCGATCCGCGGCGCGAAAGCGCGACGTATCGCGTTGCCGCGAAATGCGTCTTGTGACGTATCGCGTTAGCGCACCCGGAAGTGTCCCGGGGCGCGTACCGAGGCGCGAAGCGGAGCGACCCGGAAGCTAACCGGGGAGCGTTCCGCAGCGCGTAACATGAGCGTGAGAGGTCATGTGACTTGTTAATAAAACTTTTCATTGGTTCATTTCACTTTTGGTTTCATAATGATGGAAGGCTAGGTCAGGTGACTTAAAAATAACACTTTTCATTGGTTGAGAAGTATTGTTTTTTCCCAAATGATGAAAACCCCTCCTTCTTTCCTCACTCTGACTTTCATCATTGTGAGAGGAAGACCTATTTTGCTTGTTGGAAAATGGCTTCATTGGTAGCTTCAGCTGGTGGACCCCCACCACCACCACCACCTCCTCATGGGAAGAGAGGACCACCTCCCCAGGTCCTTACCAACACTGAGGAGGAAGAGGAAGAAATGGATGAGGAGGGAGAAGAACCACAATTTTTAGAAGAGTTGCCCCGGGTTTCCAGAAAGAAAGCCAGTTTCATCTGGCAGTTTTTTTCAATACCTCGTGGCCAAAAAAAAGTCAACGCGAGGTATGTCACCTGCCTGATATGCAAGGAACAATTGTCCAGAGGGACGGACAAAAAATATAGCTTTGGAAATCACACAATGCACAGGCACATGACGAGGAAACATCCCCTAAATTACAGCCGGGCGGAATTAAGGGATATGCACGACAATCCAAGACCAACTCCTGTGGCCAGACCAACAATACCGGTTTCTCTAACACCAGAAGAGGCACGGGAAACTGTGCCAAATATTCAAGAAAATTTTGGGCATATGATTCACTTATGTATGCACTGTCGTGCATTATTAGCTTGTGGCAACATGAGCATCAATGCACTGAACCTGGCGTATGAACACCATGATTGCCCTAACCGCCCCCAGTAATTTTTTTTTGCTCCTGCTGAGCCCTTTTCAACGCCTGTTTTTTGTTGTTTCCCCCCCCCCAAAAAAACCAAAAAAAATATAAAATCGTTCAAAAAATACAAAAAAACAAAAAATGTTCAAAAAAAAAAAAATATATATAAAACAACAAAAATATTTAAAAAAAAGTTCTTTTCAGAACTACCTTCCCTTTCCAAAAAAATTGCTAGAATGTTTAGCACTCTGGCAAGCTCTATTTCTTTTGGTTCGCTTCCGGGTTAGCTTCCCGGTACGCGGACCGGGAGCTAACCAAAAAATTTTTAAAAAAAAGTGTAAGTATAAGGAAAGGAAACAGAGAGTGATGTTAAAAGAAAGACAGCTATAGGGAGT
Source organism: Lissotriton helveticus (assembly GCF_964261635.1). NCBI lineage: Eukaryota > Metazoa > Chordata > Amphibia > Caudata > Salamandridae > Lissotriton > Lissotriton helveticus. Next base: position 182,307,402 of record NC_136060.1, read on the forward strand.
AAAGAAGAGATACTGTTTAATAGATCTATTTACCGAAGAAAAGACAGAAGAGGGTATAATTGTGAAAAACAAAATAGATAACGAAGTGAAAGAAAAAAAAAGAGAGTATAACATTAACAAAGAAGAGTTTCTTGGAGAATGTGAGTGAATGTTCATAATAAGATTAAAACATGAGGAATAACAGAGAGAAAAAATAGAAAACAGAAAACAAAAAATAACAGAAAAAGATTAATTGAAACAGCAAAGAAATGTAATTAACATAGAGCCATATCATCAACATAGGCAATAAAAGTTTTGCAGCTTTTATTGGCAGAAATGTGTCGCTAAAGCTGCTTTTGTGGCAGAAAACTGCCACTAAAACCACTTTTGCATCAGTTTTCTGCCAATAAAAAGAGCAATAATTTTATTGGCTGTGTTCATAATATTCCCCTTAGTGTGCTTCAACTACACAGAGAAAGCATTATGAACAAGTAGTGATAGAGTGATCAGTCAAAGACACTAAGAGTAATAGAGACGCAGTGAGTGAACAAGAGTGAGGAACTATGAGAAGAGAGGGACTGAGAAAAAGAGTGGAAGGAGTTGAGTAAGTAGGTAATAGAGAAAGGAATGAGGGAAGTAGCAAAGGCAGGAAACTGAGGGTTAAAGAAATGAAGCAGTGGAACTAATAGTAGTTAAATGTGATAGAAATGTAATGAAAACAGTACAAAATATTTACCTTATAATTGTCGTTAAATTACTCACTTTTTGTTTTTATACTTTCAATCTGTGAAAGAGAGAACAAACATTTGAAAAATATTAAAAAATGTATTTAAAAATTAGAAAAGACAAGGGAAAAGATTGAAGGACAAACAGTTTTTCAACAACTTTGACACTTACAGAAACTTCTGCTGCTCCAGGCCCCCTACACAGTCCTAAAGATATACATTTTAAACTAACAGTATCTTGATGCAGATGAAGTGAGGCCTATCTTAAAACATGGTGCATCTTTTGCATTGCTGTTGTTTCAGAAAAGTGTCGCAAGACACTAAAATTTTAAATAATTGCTTCAGGATGCCAATAAGATGTCTACTATCCAGAGGTTTGTTTCAGGTGAGGCCTACTCAGGGTTGCAGATGAGATTTACACTTGTTGAAGAGTACAGAGGAGATAATACATGTGAAGGTCTACCAATGAAGTGAGTCATGTCCACTGCACTCTTCAACAAAGTCCAAATCTCCTATGTTTCCCTGGACAGACCTAAACTTGATCTGCACAATGTGATTCATAATGATAGGAAACACAGGTTAGTTTCTCCATATCTACCTCACATTTCTAAATGTATATCATAAGTACAAAAAGTAGAACATTAATTATACATGTTAAATGGTTTATTTTTGCTGTTCTCAGAATGTATCAAATTTCACTAAAAACAGTGACTTGAAGGTATTCATCATGTAACAGCGGGGAAAAAAAAACACAATCAAAATGATTGTGTTTAAAAAACCCATACAACATCAGAAATCAAAATTCAGAACTCCTTAAAGTTAACTTACTTTCCATGACGTCCAAGGATGTCCTATGAACAGCTTACACTCTTTTGTGCTGTTATTACTTTCAGCCCGCCACTTTCTGAAAGAAAATCTCCATCGTTTTTAAAAACACGTTACATGCAATAAATGACTTCTTGCTCTCTACCACAATTTTCCACAAGGCCAAATCTGGTCAGAGCCATTTATAACTCTTGGATTTCTTGTAAGCCAATCCCGTCATTTGGCATTTCCGCAACTTTCAGAATTAAAATGTTGAAGATCATTTTCACAATCCTGGAATAGTAATATCTTCCCCTTCTTGCTCAGTCATGTTCTACATTTCCTATGACACTGATACTGCTTACTATGAAGCAGACTTACACTACCTCTATGACTACTACAATTATTTAATTCTCTACATCACTTTTAATCACAAAGCAATGTAAAACAGTAGACAGCATTGCAGACTTACATTCCCTCTACTCCATGTTTTGATTGGCTGCTTCAATTAGCTTATAAAAAGAAATAGTTTTTCTGAACTCATTCAAAGTGCAGTTATTTCTCCATGACGTCCAGTCCTATGGTTAGAAGTTATGTCTCTGAACTACACTTATCCTCAAGGCCAAATTGTGTAGGAGCCATTAGAACTTCTTGAAATTCCACAGAGCACATCCCGAGATTATTTCCCTAAAATTTTGGTTTTAAAAACACCAGGTAAGAGTTTTTAAGGTCATACGGCAATTTTTTTTTGAAAATTAAAACAGAATCATTGCAGAATGACCAGCCATTTCTAGACTTTAAATAAGCTGTGTAATGTCCTGATGTTATTGAAGGGCCGTCATGATATATAATTGCTGCAGTTACAAAAGTCCTTCCTGATATTGACAACTGCGAAGCTACAAAATTTTTAATTAAAGTTGTCAATTTTGTTCCATCAGGCCTACATCGTTGGAACATTAAAATGACATACTGGCCATATGTTCGTATAAATAATGTGGACATCATTTCAGATTTACATTGGCTACACTCCATGTTGTGATCAGCTGCTTTTACTAGCTTATTAAAGGAGACTGATTTACTGTCTGGCAAAGTTAAATATATAAATCTTTCTGAGTCTACACTAGTAGTACTTGATACCATACAGTTCTCGCAGTCATGCTGCCATTGATAAGAAAGCCCAAACAGGTGATCTACATCTACACCTTCAGCATGCAATACATCAAGCATATACATTAAAAACTCCTGACAATCTTGCTGACTATTTTGAGAGAATTGTGTTTGGCCTGAACATCTGTCTAACAGATTTCGAATTTCAGACACTTTCTATGTTTCTTCTATCAGTGCTACATTTCTCTAACACAGAATTTAACAAACTGCAAAATCTTTGATCAGAATTGACCACAATCTCTTCTTTTACATTTTTTAGAGAAAACAAAACATTAACCACTACATTAGCATAGCAGTTGACACCAGAACTGTTTTCAAACTGAAAACCAACATCATCTTCAACAGAATCCTTTTTGTTTCTGCTTGTAATTTTAGGTTCATTGACTTTTTGTCTTTTTGCTACAACCTCCCCAGTATTGTTCTCATTTCTTCGTTTCCGGCCTACCACACGTTTCTCAAACAAAGGATACTGAGGCAAATGTGGCGCATACTCTCTTCTTAACCTATTGTATTCCTTAACACAATCTAGATCCGCACAAATGTTTGTGACATCACACTCAATCAAGTACAATCCCGATAAAGTTCTAACTCGTGACAATGCCACATATGCCATACCCTCCTTGAACACAGAACTGCCAATATTCACCAATGCACTGTCTACACTTAAACCTTGCGATTTATGGATTGTCACCGCATATGCCAAGCAAACAGGAAACTGCTTACGGCGAACATATAAGTCTTTTACAAGCAAAAATCTAGCAGAACAACGAGCAATTAGCTGTACTTCCTCAATGCCATCAAATTTAATTTTTAAAAATTCAATTCCATCTCTATTTCTGTATTTCACAAAATCAACAACATTACCCATTGATCCATTTACCAGACCTCTTTCAACATGTAAATTCCTTCTTAAAATTATACGGCAGTTCAAGCACACATTCAGAGTCTTTTCAAAACCTGCAGTTTTAGATATACTCTTCTCTAATGAATCCAATTTTGTTTTCAGATTCTCAGACAAAATAATTGTTGATCCCATATGCTCTACTCTATCAATAGCTTCCAGTTTCACAATCTCTTGCTTTTCTAAATGCAACATTTTGTTGTTAAATTTGGCACATTCTGCAAGAGTTGGCATCAAACATATTCCAGATTTCTTCTCAGTAATTTTCTGAAAAATATTCTCAGGCACAACATCTTGTTCTGGATATAAATTTGACAGTAATCGTGCATGTAAAGCTTCTTTCCCATGCTCGGTCACTTTTCCAATTCTAACATCTTGTAGAATAGTCTTGTAAACTTCATCCTTCGCCTGACGCATATTTTCATGCAGTTCAGCATAATTGAAGTTTAACCATATATTGACGTTGCCAATGCTGCCTAGGCACTTCCTGGTATCTTCATGCGTGAGCATTTTGAACACAGGTTGCCCTTTCACTGGTGTCAGCTGCAGAAGATCTCCGAAAACAATGATGTGTTTGCCACCAAATAACACATCATACTGTGTTTTGAGAACTTCTTGCATCCTCAAATGCACAAAGGCCAGCATGACATTGGAAACCATGCTTACTTCGTCAATGATAAGAAGTTTCATTTTCCTCAAGATTCTTGAAACTTCAAAACAAGCATCTCCAGATAGCTTGTGATATTGTAATTTGTTGTCATGCTCCACTGGCAGCATCAGTAAACGATGTAAAGTAATCCCTTTAATATTATGTGCTGCCAGTCCAGTTGGAGCAGTGACAACACAAGACAGCGATGACTCTGTCCTTTCCTGCAAATAGCATGAAATTGCTTTAATGAGGAAACTTTTTCCAGTTCCCGCTTCTCCACTCACGTACAGTCGGACAGGCTTCAACGACGTACATGAGCACTCTTTCTTATCATGACTTAATCCATGATCAATTTGCATGGTAACTTCGTCATATATTTTCCTCTGCTCAACGTTGAGTTGTCTTTCCAACTCTTCTAAGTTAACCGCATCCTCTTGAGCATGTGCCATGGCTCTTTCCACTTCATTCATAGCAGTGGCAGCTTCATTTTCAATAACAGGTCCTCCTAGTGGATCCTGACTCAATGAAGCAGAACTCTGACTGTCCTGAGAACTGTCTCTGGCAATCTCGGCTGCAATCGTTGCTTCCTGCTCAATTTCCGCATTCAACATTTCTACATATTTGGGAAAAGCAGGACATTCTATGGTCTCCTTGGCGGCATTGAAAGAGTCTTCGTAACAGAGGAAATCTCCAAGCAGTTCCTCTTCTGCACGCCAAGGCTTGAAAAGTTGCAAAAGTGCTAAATAGAAAAACTCTTTTCTTTCAGGAGATTCGCCACTCAATTTTCGATGGTTTACCAAGTGGCATTTTCTTTGCTTGACCAGACATCCCTCACTTCCTATTACAGCATACACTCCTTTCTCAGTATCTTCTTTGATGTTCCTCTTGAATATGTAATTTTGAAGAACCTCATACAGACAAACATTGTCGAGGTGAATGCTTCGATTTGGATAATATGTATCCAACATGTTGGTCTTCAAAATGTCGGTACTGTTTGGCTCCTTTTCCGCCAAATACTCAATTTCCCGCACAGGTTTGAGAACTCGATTACGCGTTGCAGCAAGACCAAGACTCGCCCAAACGATACTCCTGGACTTGGCATAGAGACTTGCTGAAGACAACCGGTCAGAACATTCGTACGCTCCGATTTCTCGATGCGACAACATCTTCAGACTGAAACTGTACAACTTCTTGCTGAGGCTCTTTTCATGGGAAATGTCCTCCCACATATCCTTCAATTCTGTCTTCTCTTTTTTGGTGATGTAAGACGTCACATACCGAGCCACAGCCATACAGTTATCAGCCACAAACTGTATATCCATGTTAGCATTCCACATGGACAAAATCACCGGGTTGTAGTCGTTGATGTACTTGGACTCTTCGTTCCTCTTCAAATTGTAAGTGTTTTTAGGTGATTTCTTCATGACATTGTGTCGCAGCGAAGACATCAAACTGTTTACTCTTCCTTTAGAAATCACCGGTCGTGGAAAGCCGAAACGACATTTAGTGTAGAACTTGTCCTTGTTTCGGAATTTACGACGGCAGTACTTTCCACATCGATGGCTTTGGAAACGCAGAACTTTTTCTTACGCTTTTCTTCTCCTTTGCGTTTGGAACAGCACACGTAGAATACTGTTGGATGAAACTCATCACTGAGTCTTCTGGATCCGTTCCAAATTTAGGTGCATCCTTGATCCACAGCAACATATGTATATGAGGAGCACCTCTTGCTTGGTACTCCTTTCTCCAGAAGAAATCCAACACCTCTCCAAGAGGTGGATTCTTCTTATTCATGATGAAAGACATCATAGCTTCAAATCTATGATTGAAGTACCTACATACATTGACTGGATCCAAAGAGCACAGTTCTCCGGGTGTCTTGAATTCGATGTTATCTACGTTAGCATTTGCCTCTCGTAGAAATTCAAGTAAGTCTTCCCAGCCATACTCGGCACAGCTCAGAGTGAGAAACCATGTGGGAGTTCCTAAGTTCCTCAGCATACATTTTAAATCACCATGACGACGGTACCAGTACTCATTAGTACCACGCTGACACGCCATGAGATTAATCAGGTGAGAATCCAAAATACTGTCTTGGACATTGACTTTATCCATAAAGTCACTTGCCGAGATGTTTTGCATGTGTATACCACTTTTCAAGATGTGGTTCACTGCATATGACAGTCCAGACAGATCGCTTTCAAACAGGAGATGAAACAAATAAGGAATGCATTGTCGAAACCTAGCATCTCCTGCATACAATCGCAAAGTCCGGTATTCAGAAGCAGGAATTTGATGAGGTCGTTCATCATATCTTCCTCCCTGACCTGTTGGAAAAAGCTGTGGGAAACACCGAGCTTCCAAACTTTCCTCCCAAACACTAATGGGACTCCCTTTGGCTTGTTTCATTTGAAACAACTCAATAGCATTCCCCACGACTTCCTTGGAATGCAAAGGATGAACACTATAATGTTCATATATTTCTTCACTAGTAGAGGGTTCTACTTTCTCAATTTGACCAGCACACAAATCGCTATCCTCTTCCTCACTTACTTCCTCTTCTGCAACATATACATTCTTATAGTATTTATTATTTTTTTTCAAATACAATGTTGCCTTTTTAACTTTCCTAACATCTACTAAATCTTGCCATATTTTCTTATTCTTTGTCGGAACCCCATTAACTAAGATAACCAGAGGTTCCTCTTCCACTTTTTCTACTCCAATTGTGTTAATGTTTTTCTTCAAATCTAGAGGCAAATAAACAACTCTTCCCTTTAATCCTCTCTGTAAATCTGATGGAGGCAATTTCCCTGTCTTTGGCTCCATTCTTACAATAGCTTGAAAGGGATGAATACTTTGAATCAAAATAGATTCATAAGTATTTAAATCCTTCAATTCAGAAGAAATCTCAACCAATTCCAGATTATTATGAACTGCTCTAGCAGGCATCTGGTTTTGATTTAATTTGCAACAACAATAAGTACACACACGTTGATCCAATCCCAAATCAAAACAATTTTCTACCATCAAGTATGTTGCGAACTCCTTCCATTCACTATTATTTTCCCTTTCACTTTTTGCATATAAATCCACTAACTTAGTCTGATTCTTATAATAAGTGCGTCGACAACACACACAAGTGAAATTAGGCCTCTCACTTGATTTCACCTCAAACGTCGCAATTTCCCTCTGGAAATTATCTGTACTGGAAACCTGTACACTATCTTCCACATGACCCTCTTCTTCTTGCTCAATTTCAACATTCTCCTCTTTACTTCCAAAGTAACAAAACTCAATTTCTTCACATATATTCTTCACATCTATTTCAGAACCATGCAAAAGAGCAGCGCATAATTGTTTAAGCATAATTGCTGGACTCTTAGCATAATACAACATTCTAACTAATTTCCTCACTTTATTATGATGCACTGCTAGCATCCTGAAATGATGAAAAACACTCTGGCATACTCTCCTGGAAAGACAAGCCAGTGAATGACCATGCAAACCTGTCACTTCTCTTACTCTGCAAGGATCTAATTCTTGCAACAACCTTATTTTCTGCTTCAAACTTTTCTTATTAAATGACCGTACAAAATCACAAAGCAAATTGATGGAATCCTGTCGCACACTGCAAATACTACTACACTTCCAGGTGTACACAGGACCCTTAGCACGTCTTCCTAAAACCTCATTACCTAACACCTCTTCTGCCTCTGTTGTCACAAGTTTTTCTTTTTCAACTGGACAACCATCTTTCACTTCATAAGCACGACCACTGGTGTCAACTGCATGCACCAAATCATTATCCTGGAAATAACTCTCCTCATTAAAAAATTCCTCACAGCTTTAACTATGCATCCATTCTCCAGAAAAAACTTCACAAAAATTACTACGATTAACTATTCTCTTCCATCTACTATTTCTTTTGAAATCATAAATTGCCTTGTTTAGCTTCCTAATTCTATTGATTATCAAAATAAATAACTTACGTTTAATTTCAAATGCCTGATCAATAACTTTCTCAACTTTTTTTTTTCTCTTATAAAAAACCAATTTCTGTTGACCTTTCTTAATATTTTTTAACAAATTGCCAATTATCCTGTTGCGGAACATTCGTTTACGAATCTCCCTAAACTGTTGTTTCCTTCTACTATCATGCACAGAGTTATCTCTTGCTCTAGCACTAACATTTTTGATTGGCCTTTCATTTCCATTTGAATTCCTTCTAGTTTTATGGACTGAAACATTTTCTGTAGTAATATTTTTTTTACTACACATATTTCTTATAAAATATTTTGTGCTCTTACCCGGTGCTTTCTTCGTGACTTGACAAATCTTTTTGTTAGAGGACTGCTGCTTATTTGATTTCACCTGCTGTCTTTGACGTTTTGCAGCCTTTCTCTGTCTTACTATTGTTGGCATGGTGAAATCTTGAAATGATCTGCAGTTGAATCTGTGGTAAAATATAATAAAAAATGGTATTAACCATTATTACCAAACAGTAAATCAATAACAGTGATCAAAAACTTAACACACTACTTGACATTGACCCATGGTGTGCCGTATTTACAATCAGATAGGAGAAAGCTGCGTCAAAACCCTGCGCCTGCTTTAAGCAGGCATAGGTCTTGACGCAACATTGTGGAGATGGGTCACCCCTGAGCCTTGCTTGAGCTGCATCGCACTTGCGATACAACTCCAGCAATCAATACCTTTACAGCACAGATACGTCACGCATCTGTGCCATTTTTGCCCCATGATGCCCCGCATTGTAAATGCAGCACACCATGGGTGGCGGAACAGCGGCGCAGGATGACTGACACATCCCTGGTGATGCACCAGTCATCATAAATCTATCCCTAAGCTTCTTATCTTGTTACAGATGAACCGCCATATGTACCATCAAACTATTTTGCATTTCCTAAATAGCGAATTTTAAGGAATAAATAGCAATTCTTTACCATTCCTAATTTGCAATGAGCAAATTGCTAATTGCAAGTTACCCATTCATTTCCATAGGCTAGGAGGCTCATAGGAATGAAGGTTTAATTTGCGATTAGCAATTTGCTCATCACAACTTAGGAATTTTTCCAAGGGTGCAGGGGTGTTTCAAGAACACCCTGCTGCACCCCTGAAAAAGAAATTTGGGGGCATATGGCACACATAAATGCCCTAAGGGCATGTGTTGGCGTCATATGGGACCTTTTGTTTTTTTGAAAAAAAGCTTTTTGAAAAGAATTCACAAATTACCACCAATTTACCACAATAGTTTCCAAATCCTTAATGTCATTTTTTACATATTTTTTATTTGATACATTGCATTTAAGTAATCGCAAAATTTGCAAATCCTTCAGTGCAATCGCAAAATAAGGAATAGCAAATTTTGCTACTCCTTATTTTGCATCAAACTTGTTTGATACATACCATTTGTCTAATTAACATTCGCAAAGGCCGAAATTCGTAGAATTTTGATCTTTGCGAATGCTAATTAGCTTGATACATATGGCCCCAAGTGAGGCCTGTCTTGCGACATGGTGCATCTTTTGCATCACTGCTGCATCGGTTTCATGTGGTACGTTTTTTTTACACCATGACATATCTGCCTAGATGCATCAATTTGTAATTTTCTCGCCTCATAGCAAATCTTTTGCACCGCCGCTGCATCATAAAAGTGACGCACAGTGGCACAAAAGAGGCATACACCTATCATAAATCTGTCCCTAGCATTTTAAATGATTAATCCAGGATGACGATAAGGTGTGGCCTATCCAGAGGTTTGTTTAAGGTGAGGCCTACTCAGGATTGCAGATTAAAGTTACACTTGATGAAGAATACAGAGGAGATAATACATGTAAAGGCCTACCAATGAAGTAAGTAATGTGCACTTTATTGCGCCAGTCATCATAAATGTATCCCTAAGCTTCTTATCTTGTTACAGATGAACCACCATATGTACCATCAAACTATTTTGCATTTCCTAAATAGCAAATTTTAAGGAATAAATAGCAATTCTTTACCATTCCTAATTTGCAATGAGCAAATTGCTAATTGCAAATTACCCATTCATTTCCATGGGCTAGGAGGCTCATAGGAATGAAGGTTGCAATTTGCGATTAGCAATTAGCTCATCACAAAATAGGAATTTTTTCAAGCGTGCAGGGGTATCTCAAGAACACCCTGCTGCACCCCTGAAAAAGAAATTTGGGGGCATATGGCACACATACATGCCCTAAGGGCATGTATGGGCGTCATATGGGACCTTTTGTTTTTTAGAAAAAAATGCTTTTTTGAAAGAATTCGCAAATTACCACAAACTAGAAGTTGGTGGTAGTTTCCAAATCCTTAATATCATTTTTTACATATTTTTTGTTTTATACATTGCTTTTAAGGAATCGCAAAATTTGCAAATCCTTCAGTGCAATCGCTAAATAAGGAATAGCAAATTTTGAATTAAGGACATTTTAAGTCATTTCCACATGTGCAGTGTTTTCAAATTATGATTTGAAAATCGTTTTTGGGGAAAAGTAATGGTTTGCAAATTTATGACAAGGACATAATGGTGTATGCTTCTCTATAAGGCATTTCAGTGTCTCTGATGTCATTTTTCCCATATTACATTATAAGACCTTTCCCCATGGAGCACATTCCTTGTAAATATGCTCCCACCTGTGCATGGCGAATTTAGATTTTGACTGTTTGAGTCACATAGCCATGTTAAAAGTGACCCAAAAAAAATTGCAAACGTTTTAAAAAAACACATTCATGTGTCTTAAGGACATTTTAAGTCATTTCCCCATGGACAGTGTTTTCTAAGTGGCGCAAAAGAGGCATACACCTATCATAAATCTGTCCCTAGCATTTTAAATGATTAATTCAGGATGACAATAAGATGTGGCCTATCCAGAGGTATGTTTAAGGTGAGGCCTACTCAGGATTGCAGATTAAAGTTACGCTTGATGAAGAATACAGAGGACATAATACATGTAAAGCTCTACCAATGAAGTAAGTTATGTCCACTTCATTGCGCCAGTCATCATAAATGTATCCCTAAGCTTCTTATCTTGTTAGAGATGAACCGCCATATGTATCATCATACTATTTTGCATTTCTTAAATAGCGAATTTTAAGGAATAAATAGCGATTCTTTACCATTCCTAATTTGCAATGAGCAAATTGCTAATTGCAAATTACCCATTCATTTCCATGGGCCAGGAGGCCCATAGGAATGAAGGTGCAATTTGCGATTAGCAATTAGCTCATCGCAAATTAGGAATTTTTCCAAAGGTGCAGGGGTGTCTCAAGAACACCCTGCTGCACCCCTGAAAAAGAAATTTGGGGGCATATGGCGCACATAAATTTTAACAACATTCCTTTACCTCAAAAACGATTTTCAAATCAAAATTTCAAAACACTGCACATGGGAAAATTACTTAAAATGTCCTTAAGACACATAAAAGCGTTTTTTGATTGCCTTTGCAGCATGTTTGTATCACTTTTAACATGGCTATGTAACACAAACATTCAAAATCTAAATTTGCCATGCACAGGTGGGAGCATATTTACAAGCAATTTGCGCCACAGAGAAAGGTCTTACATTAAAATGGGAAAAATAACATCAGGGACAGTCAATTGCCTTATAAAGAAGCATACACCATTATGTCCTTGTCATAAATTTAAAAACAATTCCTTTTCCCCAAAAACGATTTTCAAATCATAATTTCAAAACACTGCACATGGGAAAATGACTCAAAATGTCCTTAAGACACATAAAAGCGTTTTTTGATTGCCTTTCCAGCATGGTTGGGTCACTTTTAACATGGCTATGTAACACAAACATTTAAAATCTAAATTTACCATGCACAGGTGGGAGCATATTTACAAGCAATGTGCGCCACAGAGAAAGGTCTTACATTAAAATGGGAAAAATAACATCAGGGACAGTCAATTGCCTTATAAAGAAGCATACACCATTATGTCCTTGTCATAAATTTAAAAACAATTCCTTTTCCCCAAAACAGATTTTCAAATCATAATTTCAAAACACTGCACATGGGAAAATTACTTAAAATGTCCTTAAGACACATAAAAGCGTTTTTTGATTGCCTTTGCAGCATGTTTGTATCACTTTTAACATGGCTATGTAACACAAACATTCAAAATCTAAATTTTCCATGCACAGGTGGGAGCATATTTACAAGCAATTTGCGCCACATAATTCATAATTTTCTCCTTAAAGCACACTATTCTCTATCTAAATTAAAGAAATATTTTCTCACCTTAGCAAATACTTTGAGTTTGAAAACAGTCTCAGAAACACACCAATTTGTCTTCAGCAGAGCAAAAGGTATGCACTCCAGAGTCTGCAGCTATCAAAAGCACAGAAATTCTGTAATTCTTCACACATATCTCTCATGTCACCCAATCAAAAGTCTTCCCTCACTTTTTTTCAAATGAAAACCCATCCCCCCTCTGCCCTTTCTGCCTTATCTGCATGGCAACCACCTCTTGGAAGACCTCTGTTGTTTGCAAGTTCACACAACAATGTTGCAATTGAACTCTGAACTCTCAGTGCACCTGCATATCCAGTGCATTCTTTCATTTAATGATTTTTTATTGACCACTCAAAATACATCTTTCAAAGAACACATCCGTGCACCCTAACTTTCTGTTTTCAGCAATCAAAATCCACCAATCACTGTTACTGCTTCATGAACACAGAAACTCCACAGTTTTTTTTTCATTTTACACTCATTTTTTCAACTGCCATTTCATTGCCACACTTCATCTGACTGCAGGAGAACCTTCTCTCACCATGTTTTCTGTCTGGATTGTTGGACATAGTTATATTCACTGGGCTCAAAGGTACGTTGAAAACAGGAATTTACCTAACCTCAATTTACAAGATGTGGAAATTAAGTGGTTTGGCCACAGAGGATTAAAATGTCACCAATTGATACCATTGGTGAAAACCTTTATGCATTTGCCCAAACCTGACCTGTTAATTGTGCACTGTGGAGGTAATGACTTGGGCACTTTGACTGGTGTAGGTCTGGAAATGCTTTTAAAGGACACCTTTGAGCAATTAATGGCACTTTTTCCTCAGACTGCCTTGGTATATTCAAATATATGCCAAAGACAGAAATGGAGGTGGTCCAAGCAATTTTGTCCACAAATTGAGAAGTCGAGGAAGCATGTAAACAAATCTGTTTCAGCTTACATGAGAGACCATGGAATGGGCTCCCTGTACAACAATAACTTGCGTTACTACATGCAAGATATCTACAGAGGAGATGGAGTTCACTTCTCAGATGAGGGCAACAGAATTTTCACTCTGAATTTAAGAATGTGCATTGGTACCTACTTATAAGTACCTAAATGTACCATAAACCCAAAAGCTCTTCTCAGAGCTACCCTACATCTAATCACTCACAATTATTATTTTACTCTAACATTTTTCACAAATTTTCAACATAGTACGCTCCCTGGGGCGCTACCCGGTACGCGAACCGGGAGCTAACCTCGCGAAATTTTTAAAAAAAATGTTTTTTTTTCGCACATATAAGCCTCCTCAGCCACCCTCACAAAACCTAGGGGGTCAAGATAACTCTACTGTGCCCCCTTCTACCCATTCTGAACATTATTTGCCCTCCATCTTGTATCTTAATTCGACCGAAACACAAAATGGTGGACTCCCGGATCGCTTAAGGTCCGCGAACCGAGGCGCTCAACGGTTCGCGTACCGGGTCGCTCCCTGGGAAGCGCACCATCAAAAAAGGTGGGAAAGTAGTTCACAGAAAAGCCACTGGAGACAATTTCACCAAATATAGATTAGCTCATACTACATACCAATCCCTACCATTTTCACAAATTTGGTTGGAATTCCATTTAGTCATTTAGCCTGTAGACCTCTCTAAATACCCTGAGGTAAATTACTTCACAAAACACATCTGAAGTGTTGGAATTGACAACCAATGAAAATGTTACTTTAATTTTCTACTTTTTTTACCTGACATTTGATTGGCTATGTACCTGAATATATATAAAGGAAGAGAGAGAAACACAGCCATTTTGACTACTACTTCCTGAACTACATTGCAAGATCATTTTCACTCACAACTTAAACTTGTTTTTAGAAGGTGAGATATTATTTTATAAATTTGAAAACATTTTCAGATAGTTATATACTATCCCTCTGTAAGAGTTAGACATTGAGAAAGGCTTGTTTATTATAATTATGGATTGATTTAGGTTTCTGTGGTATAATTATGAATTTACTTAGGCTTCTTCACAGGCACTTTTTAATAGTACTACTTCACGCCTCACAAGTACCTGTCTGAACTTAAACCCAACAGTGCCCTATCTCTACTGATATATTTATTTTTTATGCAAATTACAGCAATAAAATGGAAGGTGAGCAGAATGTTTCCTTCGAAATTGTTCTGGAGAACAACACAGAAAAAGATATTGAGGACAATGATGACTCAGATTTCATGGATGAATCACGGGACCATGAATTAGTTCAATGTGTAGAATCTGTGGATCATTTACTTCATTATGATGACGGTCAAATGTGGGAACTTATGTTCACTCAACAAGAGGACATATCGGACAGTCAAATGCTAGACGTTCTATTAAATTTTGAAAAACAATCCGAAAAATTAAATTGTATGTAATATTAAAAAATTGTTTGAGTCTTTAATCATTTTTATATGTAATTCATAAACTAGTTAAATGTTAGAAATGTTATTAAATTTTCAAACAATTACAATAATAAATAATTGCTTAAAAAATAAAAAAAATTAAAAAATAATCAACAAAACCAACAATCAATTAACATACTGCATTTGAAAAGTCTCTCATTCATTTTTCATTGCAGTACGCTGCCCAGAACGCTTCCCGGTTCGCGGACCGGGCGCTACCCACGAAAAAAAACAAAAAAAAAATATTTTTTTTTTTGCCCCGCGGGGCCCTTTTAAAGCCTCCACATTAAACCTAGGGGGTCAGGGAGGATCTACTATGCCCCCTTATGGTTATTTCCACCTTTGTTTTGGCCTCCTCTTGTCTCTCAATCCTACCGAGAGACAAGATGGCGGCCGCTCCGGACTGTTTAGAATGTTGACAGACACCGGAGAGCCAATCAGCTTCGCTACGCGAAGTTCCGGTACGCGCTCCGGTCCGCGAACCGGGGCGCTGCCCGGTCCGCTGTTACAGATATATATCTTTTTTTAAACGTTAATTTCTCAAAATCCACTGGAGCACATATATTGAGACCTACAAAAGGCACATCGGGCTACCAGTCCCTACAATTTTGCCAAGTTTCGTGCAAATCCATTCAGCCGTTCGGCCTAAAAGTGAGGCCAACCGCCCTATGGAAAACTCAATGTTAAAAACACGTTTTGGGACCCCCCTTTTTTCTGGGCCCCCCCTTGACGAAACCCCCCCAAATTTTCAAGGGCTGCTCAGAAACAAAATGTTCCATTTTCCAGAAAATTTCAGCCAATTCCGTCCACAAACGCAAAAGTTATTAGACATAGGATTTTTTCCCTATGGGATTTTTGAAAATTCTAACTATATATACCTACTGGCGACCGCCAGTAGGTAATATATATATATATATATATATATATAATATCTCATCCAGCTCCCACAAAGACAAGCTCCATGGAAGAAGGCACAGGCACGAAGTGGTTTCAGGATTTGGCATCAATTTAATTAATCATGTCGCCCTCAATAGGTACAAGAGACGCGTTTCGGCCTGCACAGAGGCCTTTATCGATCTAGTTTGGCGATATATATATAGATATATATATATATATACATATACATATATATATACATATATATATATACATATACATACATATATATACATACATACATATACATACATATACATATATATACATATATACATACATACATAAATATACATATATATACACATACATATACATATATATACATACATACATATACATATATATACATACATATACATATACATATATATACATATATATACATATACATATACATATACATACATATACATATACATATATATATACATAAACATCCTTTTCCCCCGTAAAGAAGCCTGGGTCTCACAGGGCAGGCAGTGCTAGGGGACGGAGCACCCCTATTAACACGACAAACACCATTCCTCCACTCTCTTGAAAGAAAGGCACTGCTCACGGGACTTTCAGGCACACGAAGGTTTAATCTTCAATACAACAAAGTGGC